>NW_021940796.1:1935750-1977062 GCF_001715985.3 Manacus vitellinus
AACAGGAGCCTAATTAACCACGAAACAGCTTTAAAACCGCTTAATCGCGGTTAAAGTAAAAAGGCTGTTACGCTTTTAACACAAAAATGACAGAACACACAACGAGCCACAGTGTGCCTCTCTTTTTATTCTTTATTTTACAGCTCACAGTTAGAAACCTACTGATAAATTACACAGTTGATCCTCCCGTTCGGGGGTTTCAAATGCCTCAGGGTCGTGTCCCATCTCATCCCAGGGAGGTGGCTGGGGGTGCCACCAGGTTCCAGGAGGCCAAACAACCCGCACCGAGCCCTCCGCGGGCTGCGCTTCATGGGGGGGTGAGTGGGCAGCAGGAATCATCCCCTGGAAACACACTTGAAGTGGAAAAACATACTGGGCACGATTTCAAGACTTGCAAATGTTACAAATGTTCTTGAGGAGGGGCGGAAAAAAAAAAAACAAAACACCAAACCAAACAACTTCCAGGGCTGCAGGGCAGCCAGGTTGTGTTTGCAGGGAGCAATTACCCAAACTGCCCCTTCTTGAGCAATTCTCTCCAAATCCTCCTTTTCCAGGGAGATAAGTTAGGTCCCTCCTCAGCCACGCATTTCAACATCTGCTGAACTTTGCACGCAGTTGCTGCCACCAATTCAATGTTTCGCCACATCCCTGCTTAGTTTTTTTTTCCCTTCTCAGAAGTTCCCCATTTCTCAAATTTTTTTTTCTTTTTTTTTTTTTTTGGCCTCCAACTCCTAGTTTAACTCCTTTCTCTTAAAAAAGATGGCACGCACTGCACAGAGCACCTGCTGGATTTGCTCTGTGCAGAGAACCCACACAAAGCCACGGCCCCAACAAGCTGGAGGAGGGCAGTGCACTAAAGCTGTGCAAGAATTTCACTCACAGTAAATTAAAAAGCCAAATCCAGAGAGGAGGCTCTGTGCACTTGTCAGTAGAAAGGGGTGACAGATGAGGAATGGACAGAACACACCATGGGCATGGGTTGATAAACAGGAAAAAAAAAAAAGGGGTGGGGCAAATTGCCTTTGTTTTGCCATTAAGAAGGAACATTTTGCCAGTTTTCTCCTTGTATCCTTCTACAGCTGCTCACCTTTGGCACAAGGAAATTCTAGGTATCACAAGGTTTCATTAATAATAATACTTCATACAACACTCAGCACTTACACAGCGCTTCTCGTGGTCAAAGTGCTTTACAAAAGCTTGTGAGTCCTCACAACACCCCTGTGAGGTAGGTAAGTATTATTATCCCCATTTTACAGATGGGGAAACTGAGGCAGAGAGGTAAAAGTGACTTGCCCGAGGCTGTGCAGGGAGTTGAACTCATGTTGTAGTGGCCCAATTCTGGCCTCCCTGACGGTGGGGTGACCCAGATGGACTCCCAGAGCTCTCCTGGTGTGAGCCAAACCATCCAAACCCAAATTTCTCAGGCTCTCCAATCCTCTGCTCCGACCAACTGACCATCCCAGCTCCACCTGAGCCAACATTTGCCCTCAGAAACACTGCACAGAGTCCAGCAGGAGCGGATCTGAAATCTTAAGGCAACGTGTCCAACAGCTCCAGAGGAAGTTGGACACACACAGACCACACTGCAAAGAGTCTCGAGACAACTCCAGTGCCCTCCAGCTCTGCACGTGCCTGCTTTGAGGCCCATTCTCTCCTCTCTCAAGTAGAATAAACCCAGAGCAAAACACTGGGGCTGCACCAGTGTAGCACTAACACGAGGTCTGACCCAGCCCTTTCACCTGCTGCTTTGTAGGCAAACACCCCTACAAGTCTCTTTCCGTCTCAGACACCTTCAGCATGGTTCATTTCACTCTCTCTCTCTCCGAGTTTGTATCTCTCCTCATAAACAAACTCCCGACAAACTTCCAGCTCCTCAGCACCAGCATTTCAACAGCACCAGACGTCTTTCTAAGACTGATCCACGTTTCCAGAAAAGTGTCAATGCATGCAAATATCACATACAAAACATCGAGAGTGCTGGGAGATGATACCACGGGTAGAGGTGATGATCACAAGACAGCACACGTTTAGTTTTTATTAAAAATACCAAACAACTCACTCTTACTGTAACTATGCCACTGAGATTATCGTCCTAACCTGCACAAGTACAGGTACTTTTCCTCCAACTATTTACCTACCTAGAAAAAAAGAGAAATATCAAGCACACACATTTATACTTCCCCAAACTTGGCAGGCATGATCCATGTGAACGGGAAAGGAGGGCTAGGGGAGGTGGGGGAGGTTGTATGCTGGGTTTAGGGCAGTGGAATACAAAAGAAATAGAAAACACCACATGCATCATCACCATCAGTAATCAACCTGATGAAAATAAACCCAAATATTAGATGGATTCATGTATGACATCCACTGAAAATCTCAAACCCTAAGCACACTGAAGCTGGCAAACATCTTGTGCCACTTCACATAGGTCCAGACACAGCATCAGCAACTAAGATCAAACAAACCTTGAAAAGAAAGCAAAAGGAAGAATAAACCAGCCTGGAGACAACAATCTTCCACAAACCACTTCCCTGCATTATCATCAAATACATTTTACTCTTAAGCAGTTTCACAAAGGAGTGGGGGAGAAAAGAGACCCACTACTTGTTGTTGCTTGTTGTGTTTTTTTTTTCAAACTGGCTCAGCACCAGCACCAGCTCAGAGAGAGGGAGAGAAAAACAATTCTTCAGACATGATCCTTGGTACTTGATTAAAACGTTGCCAGCCAGCCTTTGACACCCTGGATTGCCAGAGGGTCCGAAGTGGAGTGGATGCACTGTGCTGCCCGAGGGCCTCTGCTCCTGCTACGAGATCTGCTCCGTGGGCCTCATCTGTATATCCCCGATCTGGAAGAGACAAGGCAGGGTTTTACTGGAGCCCACTGGAAGTGCTGCACTGCAGAGAAAGAAGCAAAGGTGAAATGTGCCTGCTGTGCCTTCAGCAGGAGGGATAAAAGCTCAGACGTGCCCAGGGGAGGCGCGAGGGGACACCGGCTGCCAAGTGTCACGGTTCACATCCTCGGCTGGGTCCTGATCCCAGAGGGCCAAGCAGCAGCACTGCTCCAGCAGCCACAGGCAGGACCTTTTATCTTTCAGCCACAGGCAGGACTTTTTATCTCTTTAGGACAACAAGGCCAGTCATCCCCACAGATCCAGTGTCAAGACGGCCACGTCTTGCCCCAAGGAGCAGAGTCCACACGAGGGGCTGTTCAGCCTCTCGTGATCAAAGTCTGCTTTCACAACAGGAGCTTTCGTGTTGCACAGGGTAAGCACTGACACGGCTCCTGCCTCCCCCTGCCTCCAGCTCAGAGCTGTCCACCTATTTCTTGTTCCACAGGAGGGAGTCCCTGAGGCAGCACAAGCATCTCACACACCCTCGGGGAGGTGCTCAGCACTCGGCAGGATCGGGCCCAACGCGTCATTTGGCGACTGGCACAACTCGAGACCCTCAGCAAACCTCAGATGGCACCATCCAAAAGGGCAGAACGTGCCCATATCCCTCACATTCCTTCTGTCTTGCACAGTCCTCCTCTGCAGTCACAGAATCACAGAATGCCCTGAGCTGGAAGGGACCCACAGGGATCACCCAGCCCAGCTCCTGGCCCTGCACAGACACCCCAAAAATCCCACCCTGTCTCCGGGAGCACTGTCCAAACACTCCTGGAGCTCTGGCAGCCTTGGGGCTGTGACCACTGCCCTGGGGAGCCTGGGCAGTGCCCAACCACCCTCTGGGGGAAACGACAGAGTCAGCTCAGCCTTTGCTGGATCCGCAGGGATGTGACCAGTCCAGGCAGTGCAATTCCAGAGCTGCCATAAGGGAAGTGTAAACAAACGTGATCCCCACTAATCCCCAGCCCAGGCTCACTAAGCTCAGAGTTGATACAGTGGCTGATCAGCAAATGTCAGGGCAGCCCTCGCCCCCCTCCACCCTCAGCCCCTGCCCCAGCCCAGCCCCAGCCTACCTGTACATGAGGAGGGGCACTGAGGACATAGATGACAGCATTGGCCATATCTTCAGCTTTGAGACACTGCAAAGACAGCAAAGGGATTCTCAGTCAAAGGGCACTGCAGGAAGTTAACCACAAGATCACCCCTCTCCTAACCATCAATAATGAGTCTCGACAGTGTCACTGGGGCATGTCAGAAAGATGCAAGCAAGCAGGAAAAAAAATAATCCATTCAAGATTTAACAAAGGACATGTCTGGTGCTGATAATTCTTCAGTTGTTGTGAGTATTTTTACTGCTGGCACGGTAATTCTGCCAGGTCAGGTACTGCCATCCTTATCAAAAATTCCCAGAGAAGCACAAGAAATCCTGTGCCACCTGCAAGACAACACGCTCTCATATTTCTCCCCGAGCAGGAACGTTTACTTGTTACATCTTCTCTGCAACAAAGAAATCATAGCCTGCAAAATGTCAAAGCTGACTGATACTTGTTTACAGAAACATCAAAAGGAAGAATATAGGGAGTTGGAAACTGAACGCAAATGAAAACCTACACGGTGTGTAAATACCAGTGCAAAATCTGAGGTTTGAGGGCTGAGACTTTGGGAGTGCTGAGGGCATCCTGGAAAGAACTGGGCACTCTGTGGAAGCATTAGCCAGGAGAGAGACTGTTCAACTATAATCAGAGCCACTTCCCTCTGTGTCCAGTTCTCCAAGTCCTACCCGAATGCTCTCATAGGTTGCAGCAGCTCTCTCGGGGTCATTATCATGGAGTTTAAAAGCAAATCCCGTTTCCACCAGTCCTGGAGATATACACTGGAAAAAAGCAGAGCACATCCTAATAGGATTTGTAATTGCCCTTCAGTAAAACAATTTTAAAAAAAGGGAGATAAAACTTTTTAGCACTGAAAAAGCCAAAAAAACCCTCATCTCTTTTTCTGCTATTCTCCTTTCCTACTCATGTTTTAGGGGAATAGTTGAAGTGAGTGGACTTTGCCTTAATGGTTGTTGTGGCAGGTACCTCTGGGGAAGTGCTGGTGGGTACTTCCCTCTCCACACCCCAGAGGGACAGAGGAGCAAAGAAAAACATGGAAAAGCTCTGACTGAGAGCAAGCAGCCCAGCCTGACTGCCCCCCTCTGTTGATGTGACCCCCCCCATCACTCCCTGACAAGCAACTGCCCACATTTTGTGCACCCAAAAAGCTTATTCAATGCCCCCTTTATGCACCCAAAGAGTTTCTCCCTGGACACAGCTGTGCCTTCTGAGCCCCAAACACTGCCCGGGAAAGAGAGGCAGCCCGGGACAGTTGGCCACAGGACTTTTTGAACATTCCCAGTGTGCTGAGGACTGGTTTTGCATCCCCTTGCCTCTTTTCCAAAGGGAAAACCCCCAGAGCCTGCCCCCAGTACTCACTGTAGCTCGTATATGAGTCTTTGCCTCCCGCAGCTCCTGCCTCAGCCCCTCCGTGAGGGCTGTCACCGCGTACTTGGTGGCACTGTAAAAGTGCACCACGGACTGTGGCACGACACTGTGGCCATTCATGCTGGGGAGAGAGCAGAAAGGAAGGTGCTGAGAGCTGGGAGGAAAGCAGTGTCCCATCAGGATACTCAAACCACCGTCAGGAACACGCAGAGAGGGTGACGTGGTGGCTACGGGAGGAATTCCCTTCCCACAGGGAGCACATGGGCTCCTCTCCACATGGCTGCCTTCTGGAGCTGGTTGAGAAGTTTCAATCTTCAGCCCTGCACCACCACAAGGGGTTGACATCACCCTTTACTCCCTGCTTTGGTCTTTTTCTGCTTTAGACCAGCAAGGACTAAAAGAGTGGTTTGAAAAATCAACCATCACAATCCTTGGAAAACCCCTCCTTGGGCACCATCAGCTCACTCCAAGGTTGAAGCTCCAGTGCTTAATCCTCTCTACAATGCAGGGAAGAGGAGGAAGCCCCCGTGGCTGATCCCACATCCCCCCTCACTTACCTGTTAATGTTAATTATATGCCCATCATCAATGTTTCTCTCTTTCATGGACTGGTAGGCCTCTCGGGTGCAGATGCTCACAGCCATCACATTGACCTGAGGGGTGAGGAAACAAGAAGAAATTAAGCCCAGCAGCCCTGCCTGGCACTCCATGACTTGTCCCTCTCATGCCCGAAGCCAGGAGTGCAGGTTCCAGTCCCTCTCCCAGGGCAATTCCCAACAGGAACACCAGCAGAGGGAAATGCACATACACACACCCCACATCATGAGCTGGGTCACAGGGGGCAGGGGGGCACAGATACCCCATTCTGTCAGACAGCCCCAGCCTCTGCCAGAAATAAATGGACTTGATCATTTTAGGGGTGTGAGGGTAGAGCCCAAACTAAGGCAGAGCAAACCCCCCTCTCCTCACAGGCAGCACTGCCCAGGAGACAAAGCCGGTTGTTCTGTCCAGCACTGAGCACACGGGTGTCTGGGCAGCTGGCAGGGCACTGACAGCAGGTAATTAGGTCAGTTAGTTAATGAGGAAATCCCCAGATCTTGGCTGTCAGAGCGCCAGGCGCTCGAGGCACCGCCAGCAAAGACCTTCCTGGGCACAGACAAAGCCAGAGATCACCTCATGCCACGGGGAGAGCCAGAGTGGGCAAGTCACCCCATGCATGTGAAAGCCACCAACCTGTCACCCTGCTGACATCTGCCTCAGCCCTAAGTGGATCAGCCAAGGAAGCAAGGGCATGGCAGTTTATCCAGCCCTGTACCACAGGATCCAGAGCTTTCCAGGCTCTTACTGTCCGGACAAGCACACTGTGGCTCAGTTAAACTCGGCCCTGTCACCTCCACAAGGAGCCACCACTAATGCACAGCTGCCTTGAGCATTCCCTGACCATAAAACACAGAGTCAAAGCCTCCAGGAAGACAGATAAGGGAATTCTCCCAGCTGGAATACAAAGGGCCCAGAGGTACGTGCAAGACTGATGAGCAGGAGTCTCAGCAGCAGTGCTGATTGCTTAAGCTCACAGTGGTTTAGATTTGGAAGAGTGGCTGAAAGTGTCTGCTGAAGGCCTCCAGAAAGGATGTGACCATCCCAAGGCAGGACAGCCTGGCAGGTCCTACCTGACAGTGTGTCACTTTGCCAACTAAATGAGCAGGCCAGACGAGTTTAAACACACTGCTGTGAATGAAAGACCCAGGAAGAACTCAAGTTCTGAAGAATCAGAAGGCAGGTGCCACTATAAACGGGCTTATAGCAGGAACAAGGCCATGTGGACAGAGAGGGACAGATATGGGAGGGGGCTGGAGATCATCTCTGGGAAACTTATAAACAAGAGTGAGGCAGAGTAACTAGGCTTGCTAGCACAAAAGGACAGGCAAGAGGAGAACAGTGGTGTGGAGACCAGAAAGTGAGAGGCAGAAAGGGCTGGGGCTGAGAGATGCAATTACTGAGCAGCACACAAAGAGGAGCAGGGGCAGCCGGAGGATCTCCCAGACACTGCTTTTGTCTCGGTCCTTATTTCCCACTCATTACAAGAGGCCATGCTTGTGGGTTTTGTCTTGGCCACACATAAATAGCCTGTTTATCTGCCCGTGGGAGTACCCAGGCAACACAAGGAGAGTCGTCACCCTCATCCAAGTGCACTCTGGTCAAGCACAGTCACTGCCAGACAGCTCAGCCACCGTGCCTGGAGCTGCAGAGACACAGCCCTGACCTGGTGGTGGGGAGCTCACCTGGGCTGTGCAAGGAACAAACAGGGCAGACGTGGCAGCAGAAGTGGCCCCTCAGCACTGGAGCAAAGCCCAGAGCAGGCAGGGCGTGTGCAGGCTTTGGGATTCCATGGGAAGGTGGGCAGGGAAAGGGGGAGTAACTCACCCCAGCCCGATACAGGAACCAGTGAGGAGCCAATCCTTGTGGACACAGATCTGGGCAACTGCTGGTGTAAAAACCCTGTGGGACAAGCAACATCCCAGCTCCCCTCCCTGCCCCAGGAACCCACCAGGCACCACGTTTTTGGTGCAGTCACTCCCCGAGTCCATCTCCACAGGCCACTAGAGGGTAATATCAGCCCAAAGCCTGAGCCCGGCTCCAGCCCCGACTCACTGAGCAGCGATTCCCCTCGGGGGCAGAGGTACAACATTTTGACAGTGACTGGCAAAGCAAGGTACTAATCAAGAGCCACATAGGAAAGCCCCGAGCCCGTGTGATAAAACACCACGGTACAACAGAACAACTGGCTGGAAAGCAGCTGAGCTGGGACTGCCTCCCTGCCTTTTCCCACTGGATTCTGCGGTGAAATCCCATTTCAAACCATGGAACAGGAACTCGGGAAGCTAAAAGCACGCCTGGAAAACGAGCAAGTCTTAGGGCTGTATCACCTCCAGGCTGTTGTTACCAATGCCCACACAAGACATTTTTCTGCCTCGTTCCTATTTTAAGTAGGAAAAGTTCAAAGGTCCCTTAGCAGGGCTGGCCAACACACCTGCACCCTGCCCCAGACAGCAAGCCTGGGACAGCCCTGTGTGCTCATGTGACAGAAACAACGAGGCCACATTTTCTAGTAATTAATGAGTTCCCATTGCCAGGTTGGAAGGACATAAAAGATCCCGTTCCTAGAAGTGCTGAGCATTTCACTTCCCAGAAAGTCAGCCTTTTCTAAGGCATCAAAATGAGTATCCTGGTTCCAAAGCACATCTGGAAAGGCAGGTTAAGGAAAACATATCTCTGCACAGATGGTTTATAGAAACAAGAAGAGCAGAGCCTGTATGGCCAATGAATGATGCCAAGAAGAATCAAACCCATTTAGTGTCTAGAGGAGCGAGAGGATGTGCTGCAGTGCTTTGTGCCCTGAACAGTGGAAATGGAAAGTTCAGCCTGAGTTCCTGGCTGTAAAGGTCAGTAGGTAAAATGTGAAGGAGCTGCTCAAATCCCAGAGCCTGGAGCCCGTGGGTGCACAGCACCCAGCCCCAGCCCCCCCTGTGCAGATCAGGGATGGCTGGAGGACTTTGCTCCGGCCTCAAGTCAAACACAATCTCAACAACAAGTGAGAAAATGGGGGAAGCTGTGAACCAAGAGGTGATGGGCTCAGAACCTGCCTGAGGCAGCACGTTCCCTCCTGCTCCCACACTGGATTTCCTGGCTGGCAACGCTGGGCTCTGTGCTGCTGTAAAGCAACACATCCACAGCTCCTCACATCAGACTCCTGCAGCTCCCCCCTTGGGAACAGGGGGGACCCCCACCAGACAACAAGGAACTGGAACATTACAAAAGAAGAGGAATAAGCAAATGATAACATGGGTTGGACTGTAGATGTACAGCAAGAATAGGGATACTGAGAGGGGAGCTTGGAAGGAGAGAGAGCCTCAAAGCTCATAAAAAATGCATGGAAACAAAAATCAATTTACCAAAAAGAAAAAATGCCTTTAATTTAAGGCCCTAATGCCTCCTAAATCGATAGATTGATGGCTGCTCAGAAACTTTTCCCATCTTGCAGCCCAGAAGTACACTGGAACTCTCCAAAGGCACCTCAAACCCTGCTGCTCTCTAACACCTTTCTCCAAGGAACCTTTGCAAGAAGCCTCCCTGCTCCCACATAGCTCTGCAAAGCCCAGTGGCCCGTGAAAGGTGCTGGCAGCCTTCCCCCATCCCAACCCTCTGAGAGGAATGGGCCTGGAGAGAGTTTCCCTGGGGCTGGCGTGGCACAGCAGGGAGAGTTGTCACTGCACATCCCCCCCAAACCCACCACACACCCCTTCCCAAACCCCACTGTCACTGCACATCCCCCCCAAAGCACTGCCACTCCAGTGCCTGCACAGCCAGGAGAGAGAGATTTCCAAGCAGGGAAGTTGCAGCCACGAAACGGAGGCACACAATGAAAGGAATTACCCTGAGCTCTTCCTCCCACTCACCAGCAGGACCAAAAGCAAAGCCCAGGCCTGTCAGGCTGCCCAGGCTGAGGTGGGTGAAGCCTTTGGAGCTCCCCAGGGCCTCACCTTTGCATTAAAGGGGTTATTCCATTACACAACAAACCCACCAGCTGCTGGGAGGGTGGTGAGAGGAAAATATCTGCCAGTGAAGGAAGAAATCTTGGATGTCTCAGGCTGCTCCCAGTGCTACAACAGCGTTTTTGCCAAGCAAAGAGAGCGGATGGAGCTGTACAGATCACCTCTGGGAATAAAACACACTCCCAGCTTGCTTTCCTAAGGCTGCCCTTGTGGGGCCACCACCCCATCCATCACCCACAGGGAGGGGGAGACCCCAGGCTCCCAAACTTTGAGCCACTGTAAACACCAACGTTGAAGTGTCTCATACAGGACAATCCCCATTCCAAAATCTTTCTCCCCAAGAGAGGTGGAAGGTGAGATAAAGGGAGCACTCCCACCCCAGCAGTCCAGGGAAGGGAGCACAGGGAGGGGAAGGGCCTTCAGCTGGGAAAAGCCAGGAGTCCCCCCAGCCTGCCCACCTGACAGAGAACAAAAGGTGAGAAGAACAAAGACAGAGGAGCACGGGGTGGGGGGGACACGCAGCACCCACAGAGACACCCACACACGGTCACAGCAACCAGCACGAGGAGTTTATAAGGCACAGGCGACCCCCAAACCCGGCTCGCAGCGAGACAGCGCCAGGCAGTGCCCTCCTAAACTCCAGCTCAGCCTCAGCTACACTTCACTTAATTTTCTTTAAAGACTCCATGGCAACCGGGGCCGGGAGATGCGGCTGTGCAGTGACCCGGGCTGGGCAGCCCACAAAGCCTGGCTGGGCAGACAAAGCTGAGCTGAGCTTGCTTTGGCTGCGGTCACAGCGGCCGGCAGTCCGGCCAAAATCCTAACAAGAACTTAATTAGCCAGGATATGGCAGCTCTTGCCCCGGCAGCAGGAGCCTGAGGCCTCAAAGTGCCTCTGTGTCCTGCTCTGCACAGCCCCCGAGGCTGCTGCTGGATGAACAGCCCCCGGGAGCTGACAGATCCTGCCAGCTCCAGTGTCAGAAAGAGTGGCCCTGAGCCCACAGCTCTGAGCAGCTTTTCCAACAGACATGTCCTTCCCTTCACTAGGACAAGCTCTCAGTGCTGCTGAGGGTGCCACAAGGATCACTCAGAGCCCTGAGTTCCACTCCTGCACCTGTGAGGATGATGCTTTCGTGCACAGGAGTAGGTGGCACAGGAGGGGAAATCACCTCTGTGAAAAGCTCCTGGTTCAGCACCTCACTGGCCAGAGCTGCAGGAAGGGCCATTGCAAGGACACACAAACTGCCCCGGGGTCCCACAGTCCCTGTGGTTGCCACTGGTTCGTGCAGAAAAGGGCCACCCCATAATGACAAAAAACAGTGGAGTCCCAAAAAGATGCCCAGCAGCACCTCAGGACAGGAAGACCCAGGGAGAGGTGCTGCTTGTAAATGGGATGGGCCATTTGCACAACTCCCACTTTGGCACACGAAACGGCCTCGCTCACATCCAGCTCTAACCAGATTATGGGCAGAAAATTGAGCTATAAAGACAAAAAGCGTTACGGCTTTTTAGGCCAAAAAGAATCTGCCCATTTTACAACCCACTGCTACAACTAACAGGATTAGCTACAAAAGCCAGCACTTGGCATTCGATTTCCTGTTTTATTGAAGAAAAAAAGAGTGAGGCTCATCACCCTCTAGAAAGCCAGTGAGCTAAAGGGAAGAAGTACTGAAGGTACCGAGTGTTTCCACACTCCAGGGTGAGGGTGTGTGGCTCAGCAGGGCAGGATGTCTTTCCACTTCCCAAGCAGCAGACCCAGGCCATGTCAGAGCAGGCTGGGAAGCAGATGCTCAGCTCTGCACACATAGAATGAGTAGATGGGACAACAGTACCAGAAGAAAGAGAACTCTGGCCCAGCTCCCCCTCCCTCAGGGGCACTACTCACGTCTATCATGGTCCGCCAGCCCTCCGTCTTCCCCGAGAGCAGGGGCTCGGGGCGGGCCAGCCCCGCGTTGTTGATGCAAACATCGACCCCCTGGTGGAGGGTCTTGATGGCCGAGAACATGGACAGGATCTCCTCTTCGTTGGACAGATCACACTTGTACGGGATGAGGGTCCCCGGGTAGCCGGCGCTCTGGCACTCAGCTGCCAGTTTCTAGGGAAGAGAAAGGAAGGAAGAAAACAGCCATCAGCCTCCTTTCCTCGTGGAGCAGCTTGCCCAGCCATTCCCTGTAGGACACACCTCAGGGCTGACAAACCACGGCCGGCTTTGCGTGAGCCGGGATTAGAAGCAGGCGCCAGGGGAGAACCACCGTGGTGCTCATTAAGAAAGAGGAAATATCGATGCCCACGAGAGGCTGAGCGCTTCAGCCTTCACGTCACTGAGCTCGAGGACACCCTCAGTGCTCGTCCATCACCCCAGGCAGCACAGCTCAAGGTGAACAGTGCTGGCAAAACACAGACAAATCCCGCCGTGGCACCAGGCTGCAGCTCTGCGGGGCTGCTGCACGGACTAGGGATGTGGCAATCCCACACCTGGCAATTCCTCATTAGCCATTTCCAACAATTCCTCCAAACGTCCTGATCTCTTATCAGACTGGGTGATATAAAGTAGGGGAAAGGCAAGAGCAAGAGCTGCTGCTGCCACCGCCCCACATCCTCCCCAGGATGCCCTTTACCCCCTGATGCTAATGAGAAGCAGCATCTCATCCCTGATGTGTCACACCAGCGACAGTGACAGCTCCCAGCGCCGGGCCAGAGCCACATGATGTCTGGCTCCTGCGGAGAGATGGACTCTGGCTACGAACGTCCACCAAATCACTCGAACGCCGTCGCCCACGGCGCTGTGGCCGACGTGACATTGCAGCGGGTGCAATAAAGCTCTGCCCCTGCCACAGGCGGCTTTCCCACTCCTGCCAGCTCCTCCCTGCATTCCAAGGACTGCGATTCACTGCCTTTCATAAAAGGAGGAGCGAGGCCCAGCACAGGAATCTCCTGGCTGGAAGCACAGGACCCCAGACAGTGATGGCACATGAAGGCGGCTGTGGAACAGCTCCGGGCTGGGAGCTGTGCCTGCTCAGGACAGGGACAGAGACTCCAGGAGCTCCAAACCCCTCTCCGTGCCCCGAGCGTGTTCATTTTAATTACTCTGTTTGGTAAATGATTTTCAGTGTTTCCCAATAGCTGAGCCCACCCCAGAGCTGGGCCAAGGCCCTGAGCAGTGAGTTTAAAGCTGTTCCGCTTTGCCTTTTCCAGGAACCCACACCTTCCAAGGGCCACAAGCCAAAAACCAGCCCAGCCCCACAGCTCTGGTCCAGACTCCACTCTCCTTTCTGACTATCAGATCAGGGGAGGCACTGCAGTAACACAAGAATGATTATTATTGCTCTCACAGCACCAAGCGAGAAGGGGACGGACACGCCGAGTTCAGCTGGAGATCGATCCATCCCAGCAGCATCAGGATCCCCGGAGAGCTCTGCTCAGGCTGAGCTAGACAATATCTCTGCTCGAACAAAGGTGCCCCAGGGACTGAATCCTACCTCTCTGTGCCCCCCTGGGGCTGGCTGCACTTTGCTGTACACGCAGTGTTGTTGATTTTGTGCTGATAATGGTAGAAAAAAAATATATTCCTTTCAAAGATCAAGAGTACACGCTTGAAAAAAAACAGCTGGGGGGAAAAAAATCTGCAAAAGCAGCACTTAGAGAATTAAAAGCAGTAGGAAGGGCTGCTGGAAGGTGCTAAACCACTCCAGGGATGGGGCCTTGCTCCTGCAAAGATAAAAGAGGGAAAAATGGGCAAAGGGTCCCTCAGTCACTTCCCTGGCACCAAGGTTATGGGAAGAATCACTGTGATGCTAATTAAGTGGGCTCTCTCAATGCCACTGCCCACAGGCTGCAGCCCAGATGAAGGGGCAGATGGAGGACGGGGTGCAATGTGCTCTAGGATGCCCCTGCCTGAGCAGGGGGGTTGTACCAGATCACCCACTGTGGTCCCCTCCAATCTGACCCGTCCTGTGTGCTCTGGACAGCACTGTGGTGCTGGAGCTGCCCATCCTGTTTTCCCAGTCAGTCTCCAGATGCACCAAGAGAAAGGTCTTTCCCCCTCAGAGAAAGGCTTCTCTGCCACAGCTGACCAGGGAAATCAAGTATCTCTCGAGATCCTTCTTTTCCTGTCTGGTGTCTCGAACGAGACTCAACACGGCTCCTTTCATCTCTCAGGCTGCACTTGTGTTAACAAATTCTCTTTGAAAACCAAGTGCTGAACACCACTGACATCCAAGGGGGCTGAATGTGCTTCAACCATCCAGAGATAAAGAGTCATCACCACGGGCTCTTCAAAGAAACATCAACTGCAGGCAAGTTTTCAAGAGACTTAGGAAAAGCAACTCTCTGAGTCACGGAGCTTGCAGGGTTTTTTTTTTCAGAGCATCCGTTAAGTCACTCAATTAATTCTCATTTCACTTTGAGCACACCACGCACAGGGAGGAAAGAAATAAAAGCTGGTTTTCCACATTTCATAAACAATGTGAGAGTCACCACATAATGCAACACCAGTACAGTACACTGAGCCTTCAGTGGCTGGAGATGAAAGTCTGAAATAAAACCTAAGCACAGAACCACAGAATGGGTTGGGTGGGAAGGGACCTTAAAGACCATCCAGTTCCACCCCCCTGCCATGGGCAGGGACATCTCCCACTAGACCAGGTTGCTCCAAGCCCTGCCCAACCTGGCCTTGGACACTTCCAGTGTCTCTGTCCCACACCATTATCACTGGATGCTTGGGAATGGACAGCCAGGAGCTACTGCTGCTGGTACAGACTGGGATAATGCAACATAAGGAAGAAAGAGATGTTAAAACATTTAACCTGGAGCCATCCACTGCCATGGATGCAACCCCTCAATTCTGATGTGCTACCCAGTCTGAAAGGATGCCTCGCATTCCTGGGATGGTTTTGGTACGTTGAGGCTCCATCAGTTCTCCCCAGAAGGGGTTAATGCTCTTTGTGCATATGACACTTGAAATGGGCACAGTGCCTTGCATCTACAATCAGTCTTGATAAAACAGTTTTACAAAACTAATTGATATAAAAATGTAAAGGGACTCTTAAGGGGAGGAAAAAAAGACAAGAGCCACGTAGGGCTTTATTTGGCAAACCATCCCATTAACTTCAGACATGTTTAGTTCAGAGAGATTAAAGCCAGGAGAAACCATTAGGTAATTTTTAATCTAACCTGCCATTCATCACAGGTGCTTGAGTCCTACTGATAGAGCTTGTGCTCAAATACAGAACTGCACCAAGAAACCAACTGGAAAAGCACCGAAGTCACCCCAATTACTTGTGCTATCCATAGGAAATGAAGGAGAAAAATCCTAATGAACAGCATCACAGCTGTGGAAGAAAACTGGAGGCTTACAAACCCTTTCATTTCACTGATTGGCAAGTTTGAAGCTTCTTTTAATTAAGATTTAATAACAGTACAACAGCATAATAGAGGAAGAGACGTACAGTGAATAAAGCACTAGACTGGGGTTTATTTCCACAGTGCTCTGTGGGCAAGATCCAGAGCTGTGTCCCCACTGGAAAATGGAGATAACCACACTGAGCCCCCTCCTAGAGCTGTGGGTACTTTTGGCCCACATGTGATCCAAGGATAAATGTCACTTCACCCTTCTTCCCAGGCACTGGAGCCAGACTCCTGCTAAACGGGGTCCAGTTGAGCAGTCACCCATTCCCAGAGCTGCTGACTGCCCTCCCACACTGCTCCAGACTCACGCTGCTCTTTTCCAAGCCCTTTCTCAGTAGTTAAACACCCAAGATGGTGTTTTCCCCAGCTCACTTAATTTTCAATTTCCAACGCCGCACACGAGCCCGCCCGCCCCGCTGGCACTGCCTGGAGGTCCCTGCTGCCTCGAGGCACTCACACAACCCCTCCTTACTCATGTCAAGGCTGGAGGCACCTTTTATTTTTTCCCTGCTTGCTCAGATCACGTCGCCACAGGCTGGCGTGGGGGAGGAGGAGACGCTGCTGCCCGATGACAGCTCATTAGAGCGATAGCTCTGCCTCCCTCTGAGGTGCCACTGTCCTAAACCCGGCCCCACAGGAGCCTGGCTGCTCCCCAGCCCCAGCCCCAGCCTGCACAACGCAGGTTCCCACCTAACCCGGCACGTGGACCCTTCCCTGGCATCCTCAGGCAGCCCCAGAGCTCTGACTGAGGCTGGAGCCGCTGTCCTGGTGCTCCACCAGCCCTTGGAGCGGCGCCCGGATTGCCAAGGCAACCCCAAACACACGGCTGGGAGGGCACAGCTCCAGCCTGACACCCTCAGATCTCGGCACGTGCCTCGTGTGTGTCATCCCCACACGGGGAGCCGGGGAAGATGATCTGTTGGAATTAAATCAAGCCAGACTCCACCTGATCTCGCAGCAGGGAAGGTCTGAGGTGCCCGGCGACGCGTCTGAGGTGTGGTCAGAGGTCCGTGGAAACCAGCCATACCCTGAAGATCCAAGGTGTGAAGGTCCAAGGTGGGACCAGCCCATGCCCACCCTGAATAACATCTGTAATTGAGTATATCAGGAAACCAGCCCATGCCCACCCTGCATAACAAACAGAATCGAGTCTGTCACCACACAGGGTGAGGAAGACTTGGGAGCACCCCCGAGGGTATCCAGGACTCATTCCCAGATCACTGGGGGACTCACCCCTTCCCAGCCTCAGCATCCTGACGAAGCAGCAGCAGATGACAACCCACTGCTGAGCTCCGAGCTCGGGGTCCCAGGAAGACCCACGGAGAGGGACCGAGCCCCCCCCCTCGGTGTGACCACGGCTGTCACCCCACAGTTGTACCACAAGTACCAGAACAGCAGGTCCCCGACGTCAGAGCACGAGATTGGCCTCTTCTCCTCTCAACACCCCTCGGCGTGGCCCTGGCCCTGCTCCAGAGCTGGCAGAGCCGGGACCTTTCCCGCTCTCCCAGCACCATCCCCGCGGGAGCATCGCTGTGTCCCATCGCTCCCGCCCGCCCGTGTAATCCCGAGGAATCCTCTCTGAACAGGCAGATTAACTCACGCTGGGAGGGGCACGGGGGGCCTTCCCCTACCAGCCCCCGGAGCGCCCCGGCACCAAAATCCAGATGACGGGTCCTGAATTTTGACCCAGCCCAGATTTAGGACCCACTGACGGGCACCAGGGGGGCTGCCACACGGTCCCAGCCCCGCGTGGGAGCAGAGCAGCCTCTGGGATTGGCACTTCCAGGGCCGCCCAGCTGCAGGGGCTGTGATTAAACATCTGCCCCAACGCCAACGCCGCTCACGGCCGCGCCGGGGCTAATCCCCGGCTTAGCTGGGCAGAGCTGCGCTGAGCTGCCAGAGCCCAACGGGGAGCAAGGGCTGGCTGCAGGAGCAAGACCAGGGGTCCTCTGCCCCCATTTTACAGACCCAGGGTGGGCAGGGCCAACGATGGTTTTGCCAGCCAGGAAATCACCGGGAACACTTCCCAGGTGGGCACGGGCAGGATGAGGGTGAGAGCTCCACTTCAGCACAGCCACTGCTCTCTGCAGAGCTTAAACTATTAACAAGACCCATTATTTTCTCTATCATATTTTCTCCCCAATGCTGTGCCAGCTCCTTTCAGACCTCCCTGCTCCAGGATATTCTCCATAAATCCAGAACACAGCCCCTCCATGTCCAATGCTGCTCCCAGACAACCCTCCCAACCTTCCCAGAGCAGCTGCCAGGTTTTACACAGGGAAACAGGCACGGGACAGCTCCCAGATCTGCCTCGTTACACAGCAGAACACATACCCCAGCCCATCCCATCTCCAAAATCCCAGGAAAGCCTCAGTTATTTATGTTTAGGGCTGTGAGCACGACATGCCCTGGTATTGCTGCTCTGCTGTGAAGCCCAGTGGAACAGAGGAGCAGAGAAGGGGGGGCTGCTGCAATAAGACCTTCTTAAAGCACATTTTGGGGGAGAAAGGGGGTGTCCTAACCCAGTTTAAAACCAACTCTTCCCCCTCATGCCTCAGGAAAACCATGGGGACAGCAGAGCATTTGTTCCCACCACTCAAGGCTGCAATTATGGGATCTCTCCTGTTTATCAGAAAAGGATCTGGTCAGGGACAAGTGGCAATAAAAGCACCTGAGAGGCCTTGAGTACCCACCATCCCTGAGGCAAGGCCTTGTCAAACACAAAACAAACCCTTCCAGAGGCCAAGGAGATTCTGAAGGTCATTTATTACACAGGGACCATGCCTTGGGAATATCCTGCCTGAAGCTGCTCCTCCTGCCTTAAGAGAGGTGAAACCTGTGGTTTTGGGAACACCCCATGAAAACCCATCCCTGGCTGTGGGGCAGAGGGACAGACCCCACCAGGGACACCCAGCACTGCAGGGACACCCACAGGGGGAGGCCAAAATGTCACCGGGTGACCTCTAAACCACGCAAGTGATTAAATCCACATTCACCTACTATGAAACAAGTAGCTGTTAATTAACTGCTTGGAGCGTGGAAGGGGTCAAGAGCCTCCCTTGCACCTTTAGCCTGGGCAGTGCTGGGTGGAGGTGGCCAGAGAGCCCCCAGATGGCTGCTCAGGATGCTCAGATCCCACGAGGAAGACTCAGCTCCTTCCTCCTCCCACAGGGCCCTGGTGCTTATGGAAGAGAGCACTGACCCCTTCAGAGACTGGGCTGCTCCAACCTGCAATCAACAGCTCAGCTTATCAAAGGCTGTTTCCTGAGCAAGATCTAACCTTGGCAAAGCCGTCCCTGGTTATAAATGTTACCTTTGATCAATACCTGTCACAAATGCATTGGAATGAATTGGCTACACCTTGCATTTTAAACCACATTTATTGCTCCCTGCACGGCCCTGCTCTGCACACTCCAACAAAGGGAGGAAAAGGTGGGTTTCTTTTGGAGCACGACATCCATGATGTCCCTGGCCATGCTGGAGCAAGGTATCCAAGGAATGAACGAGCTGCTGGGTGGTTTCTGGTGTGGCAGCATCAGGTGCTGCCTGAAATGAAGCAGGTGGGTGGGACTGTCCCAGCTGGAGCATCTCCCATCAGTGACAGCCCTGGCCATGCTATGGATCCAGGGCTCTGACACTGGAGCTGGAGGGAGAGCTCCTGCCAGCACTTTTGCCATTCTCTACAAATATAAAAATACATTAATTTTAATTATAAAAAATTATCATCAACTGCAAACCCTTTGGAAACAGCTCCCTGCCTTGTACCTCCCTGTACTCCAAGAGAAAACCCATGGCATACCCATGTGCCCTTACCACACCTGCTTTTACCACAAACCCTCCCAAGTCTTCCCCCATCCCTGGGAAAAACCCTGTGAAATAAAATTTACAGATCACGTGGAATAAAAGAGCAAAAAAGGGGGCTGCCAGCTGAGGGGGGAGAACATTTTGTCCCACGCATGTGGAAACTCTCCCTTTTTTGTGCTGCTGCAAGAAGTCAGACACTAAACATAAACTTCTGGAAAACACTGGGAGGAAGAAAGTTGAGGAGCCTGGAAGTGAAGCCATCAGAGGGATCCTCTGCCTTCTGGCTGCAGGATGGAGTGGTTGTAAATCTCAAGGAGTCTCCCTGAGCACTGGAGACCCCAGTGACCAGCAAAGTGGGTCCCTGTGAAGGTGATCAGCTCCCAGGGAGCAGTTTCCCCCAAAAGCCTGGCCTTACAGGCTGCTAAAAACGCTCGGCTGCCTCATTAAAGCTCCTGACTTGGAACGCGTGGCCGTGTCTGAGGAGCAGGAAACGCTCAGCGAGCACACGCCAGAAAGTCCTTGACAGCTGTTAGTACCTCCAGGCTTCGCATTTAAAACAAGCCTTCAACCTGAATTACCTCCTGGCATGCAAAAGTAAAATAAAGCCATTTTTAATTATATTTCATTCCTCGATGTCTGACTATTAAAGTCACCGCCGGGTGACCCGCAGGAAGAGCCTCCGCTCAAAAAAGCTGCATGAGGGGGGGACACGAGGCTGCCTGGGAGCAAGGGAGGGACAGCACTGCAAATCCAGCCACTGCAAGGGAAAAAAGGACACTTCTGCAGGTTTTTTTAAGCATTAGCGTTTTTATTTCAAAAGTCAAATAAAGAGCACTGGGGTCTCCACACAGGTTTAGAGCCAAACCCGCAACTCTGCAATTCCTTTGTTATCTTGCCTCAAGCCCTTATCTGATTTTCCAAGAGATTAAGAAATCTTGACACAGTGTTTATTGCCCGAGCTAAAATTTCCACGAGACAACCTGCTCTTTCAGTCCCCAGTTTACTGTGGGCTATAAAACCACAACACAGAGGAGTTCCAGCCACTTCACCTTAAAATTGGTGACTCGTGCAGAACACTGATGAAAACAGATGCTTTTCTGCTACAAAGTCAGGATTGTATTCCTGGGTTTAAACCCTACTCTCTGCCCTCTTTCCATTTCAAGCTGCCTCGATATATTTTTCCTGGTTTGCTCCTCTGAACATCATCATATTCAACATCATCCACGTTGATATTTAGCAAATTATTCAGTTTTAAAACAGCAACAAGATTTGTCCTGCAGTCACTTTGTTGCCCAGAGCAGCTGTGGCTGCCCCATCCCTGGAAGTGTCCAAGGCAGGTTGGACAGGGCTTGGAGCAACCTGGAATAGTGGAAGGTGTCCCTGCCCATGGCAGGGGGAAAATGGGATGAGTTTTAAAGTTCCTTCCAACCTAAACCATTCCATGATTCCATGAACTATGGCCATGATGCTCTGGCAACCCCAGCTCCTCAGCTCCTTCATATTCCTCTCCTCTTGTCCCTCCATCACCACTTTCCAGCCCCAGACTCCAGCACTGCAACCTCATCCTGCCCTTTACATCCGAGCTGTGCTTCCCGAAGCAGAGCATCCCTGGGATCCCCAGCAAGGATTCCTGCAGGGATGCCATCCTCCTGCTCCTGACCAACAGTGACTTGGGAAACCAGGAGCCAGGGAGAGCAGAGGAGTGGAGGTTGTGGATGGCTCTGGTTGTGCAGCAACCAACCAAGGTGAGAACACGCTGACGGGGCGCTGACAGCACAGCCCTTCCCATCTCCTTCTCCTGCCCGGAGCATCCAACGGGCAGGAGCCCTGCAGCAGCTCCAGGGATGGGGTCTGGCATCACCCACAGTGCCAGCCACAGCACAGTCATCCCACACCCAACACCAGCTCCTGCTCCTTGACGTGGCTTCCAACAGCCAAAAATCCCAACCCTCGGCGGCAGCTCCACAGTCCTAAGACTGAATATCTTCCTTTTTTCTTTTTTTTTTTAAAGGAAAGGCCCAAGGTGAAGCACCTGGAGGAAAGCTCAGCTCTCATTTGAAGCATGGAGCTGGTACAAAGCCCCATCTGTGCTGACACAGCATCCCTGGCAGCCAGGCCGAGGTGATGGACCTGTTCCCAGCGTGACCCTGGGTCACCTCCCGCTCCACCACCTTCCCTTCCCCGAGCAGGCAGCACTTCTGGGATTTTCTTCCTCGTTAAGGAAACATGCTTCACAATAAATAAACCCAGAATAGCAACGCAGCAAGACACAGTCCAGACACCCACCAAAACAAATGACAGCACACTGCAGACACACCTCGGTCCCAGGGAAGAGGGAGGAAACAGGGACAAACATCAGCTGCCCTGGGAACACGTGTTTCTGAAGCACGACAAGAGGGCTGGGAGGTGTGAGCAGCCCCAGCACTGCTCAGCACTTGTGCACCCCCTGCAACCCCAGAAATCACTGCCCCAAGCGTGGCTGCACCCGGTGCAGAGTCAAACAGAAAGGCAAAGCCTTTACAGGAACTCCCATTCCTAAATCCATGCTGTGTTTTGGCCAGAAGAGGTTCAGAAAGGAAGGAAACTCTTCTGCAGCACTGAAGGAAAACACCAAGTTTCACTGATTTCTTTACCAAGTGAAAAGATTCCAAAACAAAACCCAAGGAAAAGGCACTACTGGAAACAGCAACATTGGAAATAACTTTGTTGTCTTTTTTGGAGGGGAACGGGAAACAACAACATCCTTTACAGCATCCTTTGCCAGGGACCGTGGGGCTCTAAGAGCCTCCCAGGCTGCAGAAGCACATTAAACACCGTCAGCTGCACGTGGGAGAGCCCTTGGAGAGCTCGGCTTTCCCTGCAAACCACAGCAGCAAAAAGCTGGGAAGTCCAAAATTAGAAGCAAAGCCCCAGAGGACAGTTCAATAAGTCACGTTGGTGTGTTCTCTCTGCAAGTGGCATCTTTCTGATCCACAGTGAAAAACGGGGGAAAAGTCTGGTTTCTACCAAGCATTCCTTTACTCAACCCCACTCAGCAACACCACCAATGCCAAGCCTTGGCTCCCGTGAATTTTGGACAATTTATTCTTGGCGCAGTCAGGGTGAATCCTTATCACCTTGGCTAAGGAAACACAACCCCTGGATGTTGTACAGATCTCCTCTGCATCCCTGGGCACCAAACAACCAGCACGGCAATATTTAAGCTGACTACAACTTATTTCCTACCTCAGTGGAAACTTCTTAAATAGCAAATAAGCCTTATCTCATACCACGGCAAGGCAGAGCCGACAAAACGCACCCAATACAAGGAGGATCGAGAGAAAACACTTCTTTTAAGCATCTTTTTCAAGCCAACGCCGTGAGGTTTTTGACGCGGCTTTAGCGATGTCCCTCGTCGGGGCGAGCCACACGTTAAGGACCCAAAGGGCTGAAACTCTGTTTTATCATTAAACCACAAAAATACCCCGTCTCCCAAACAGCCGAAGGGCTGGAAGCCCCAAACCCGCGCAGCCCGTTCCCGTTCCCGGGGCCGGCCGGGCAGGTGTTATTTTTAACCACGATAAGAAGCGTCTCGAAAAAAAAACCAAAAACCAAAAAACAAAACAAACCCCCCAAAACTGAACGCGCTCCTCGCTCGGGCAACTCCCACCCTCCCGTCGGGGCCGGGGGCTCCGGGAGAGAGAGCCCGGGGCTGGGTAGGGATGGAGGGCGGGGGGGATGGAGGGAGGGGATTGCCGGAAAGGGGGATTCGGCATCACCCCGGCGGGGACACGGCGAGGGTGACCCGGGGAGCGGCCCCGCCGCCGGCGCGGCCTCGCGGGGGGAGTCGCCCCCGCCCCGGTGCCCTCCCCGGCCGGTACCTCGATCTTGTCGACGCTGCGGGCGCAGCCCACCACCTTCATGCCGTGCTGCACCAGCGCCCTCGCCACGGCCGCGCCGATGCCCACGGAGGCGCCGGTGACCAGCGCGACGCGGCCGGTCCAGCGCTCCATGGCCCCGGCCCGGCCCCGCCCGCCCGCGCACAATGCACCGCCCGCCCGCCCCGCCCCGCCGGGCACGCCCATGGACACGCCCATCGCGGGGACACGCCCACCGCGAGGACACGCCCACCACGGTGCGTGCGCTGAGTTTGCGGGGGCTCAGCCCCAGCGTGGGGGTGCGTCGTGCCCGGCTGGAATGTTTGGGTTGGGCTTTGCCTCCCCCCGGGAGATGAGAGTTACCGGGGAAGGGTTTGGGGTGGGAGGGAGCTCAAAGGGCTTCGCGTTCCAGCGCCCTGCATCCCAAAAAAACTGGGCTGTTTTATCCAATCAGCCCATGGAGAATGCAGCAGAGACCCTGCAAACAACCCCCAGCTGAGTGTGGGATTGGGGAGGGATCAGAGGGCAGAGCAGCTCTGGGAAGGTGCTGTCAACCCCCTCACAAGGGTCAGGGATGCCCAAGTAATTCCCAGAGACTTGCGAAGAAACAGATTAATAGAAACGAAAAAAAACCCCAAACCTGTGAAAAGTCTGACGTACAGATATTTATGAAAGAAGAAAGGGTGGGGGAGTTGGTGATTCTCTTTGTTCAAAAAGCACAGAGCCTGGCACACTGCTTTTTGCAAGGATCTGTCCTTTCCCAGGCCAGGTTTCCTCACCTTACACCCCTCCCTCCACACAGCCATCCACCTGTGTGACCAGCGGGAATTCATCCTGCTGGGAAGGAGTGCTCAGAGTACAAATATAGACACCCACTTTTACTATGCATATTAATAAATATTCTTTATTTAAATTTTGCACATTGCGCTTTAACATATTACATCCAAAACATTTTGCAAATGGATGTCTACTTTGTAAAATCTTATATTCAGCTCCTTGTCATTCTGTACAGAATTATAGGTACAACATTACTTTGCCACTAGTTTGCTTCTTTGTAAGTCTCACAGGAAGAGAAACATTGACTGAAAAGAGATGGCTTAAATTAGAAGAGAGGCTTGCACAGCTACTCAACTAAAGATACAAGCCTGGAGAAAGAACAAAATTAAGGAAATCACCTCCACCAGCCTCCCCCAGAGGAAAAAAAAAAAACAGAAAAAAAAAAAAAAAAAAGAAAAAAAGAATCACATTAATTTAAGATAAAATTTTGCCGTTAAGTCACTAAATTAAGTCTGGAAGGAGAAGGCGCAGTAGTCATCTCGAGTTTCAGTGACAGACAGAGAGGGGGCCGGGCTCAGTTGGCTCCAGCTGTTGCCAGCCAGCTGTTGCAGACGGGCCCCTTGTGGTCGTTGAGGCGACAGTACTTGTTGAACTTCTCCTTCAGGTGCTGCCGGTACTGCTCCCGGTTGCTGTAGAAAGACTTGTTGTTTGCCATGAAGGACTGGATCTCGTCCTGGGAGATGAACAGCTCCTCGTCAGAAGTGCACTCGGACTCGTCCTGCCAAGGGGAAGGGGGATTTCAGAGCTGCAGCACATCTGGGGGCACACACACAGCCCGAGTCCCACGTGCCTCATTCCAGCCACCCAACTCACACCCAGGGCCTCTGCTGCTTCCTGGGGTGAGAGGCAGCCACAAAGTCAGGAAATCATTCACATTTCCATTGGAAGAGGATGATTTTCGTTTGAGGTTTTTGGGGGGAAAAGGAGGGGAAAGAAAGAAGGGAAAAAAAAAAAAGGAGGAGGGGGAAGAGGGGAAAAAAAAAGCAGAGGCAAGAGGAAAAGGGAAGGAAAGAAAGAGGAAAAACGGGGGGAAGAAAGCAGAAAGGATCTAAATAAGGGGAAGGAGATGGAAAGGAAAGGGAGATAGAAGAAAGCTGTCCAAGGAGCCTGCAGTGGGAAGTAACATTTGAGGCCTGAGGGCAGCAATAATGCCCACTTCATGTTATGGAATAATGCAACCCTTGACAATGAACACTTCTGCCACTGCATTCCAGGGACAATTTCTCCTCCCCTGCAAAGCATTTCAGCCATAAACTTCCCAGAGAACGTGCACCATGCAAATAAACTAAACACTGGGAGTCCAACAGTTCCTCAGTGGGATTTGAGTTCTAAGCCCCACCCTCTGCCCGAGTCTTAAAGCAGGATGCTACAACCTCCAATTCCAAGGGAGCCGTTACTTACAAGGAGTTCCACTAAGCTTTTGGCACCTTTTCCAGTATCAGGAACGAGTGACATTTCTGTAGGTTCTGCAAACTGTGACACATTTTTCATATGCTCAAACCAAGGCAACTGCTGGCCGCTTTTGTCTGCGCTACAGCAGCTCTCAGCGTGTGTGTCTTTGGTCTTGTCGCGATGGAACTCTGTGTGCGTGAGATTCCCTGAGGTCTCTCTGGTACCTGGATCTGCCAGACAGCTTCCAAGTTTCTGAATCTGAAATGGAAAACAAGCCTGGAATGAACTACCCCGTGGTATTTGATATGGAGCATTCGAGTTTCAGGCGGAAGCAGAGGGGGAAAAGGGGAGAGTTCAAAGGAGAGCAAGGATAGGCATTTTTAAATGTGTGCCTGGGATGGGCAGGGATGTTAATTCACTGAGAGTGAGCAAAAGTGCACATGCTTAGGAATATAGTAGAGATTCTTTCCACCACAACCTACTCCAGGAAGGACCTCAATTCCAAAACTTGGATGGAGAGGGAACAGGAGATCCCTGTTACCCCGTTTTCAGCGTTAAGCACAAACGGGACTTAAAATCCTCCTGTGTAACTACTTTCAAACGTAAGCATTTAGAGAAGCATCTGGCAGAGCCGTGGTCCTTACATGGTCATTCTCACACTTCAAAGCTTTGCTTTTCTTTTTCTTCTTTTTGTTTTTGCCTTTTGTGTTGTTCTCTTCCGCGTTAGCCCAGCACTCCACACAGCTGTCCCCATCCTCCTCCTTGTCGTCGCAGCGATGGACACAGGGATCGTCTCCTGCAAAAGGAGATGTTAATTCTAAGCTACTGCAGTTTTGGGGACACTAAAGCTTTATTATCTTCTTCCCAAACCTACCATTTTCATCGTGGTTGCAGATGCCTTCGGTGCAGGCCACATCTGACCCCTCCCGAGAGCCCGTTTCACTGCCCTCCATGCTCGATGAATAGCCACAGTCACTGCCAGTACAGTGTGGAGATAAACCTGAGGCAGAGCCAAAAATCACTGTCATCCACAGGAACTGCTGCATGTTCTTCAGTTATGCCTCTACAAAAAGGAATTCATAGAATCCCAGACTGGTTCAGGTTGGAAGGGACCTTAAAAATCGTCTCGTTCCACCCTCCTGCCATGGGCAGGGACACCTTCCTATAGACCAAGGGAACCTTCCACTGGAGCATCTCTCCAAAAACCCAATTGTTTTTAAAAATAGCTGAGCCCTGTTTACCCCTAAAAAGCAAACGTTTTTAAAAATGAAAAATAATAACAATGAACATTACCTTTCTTGATTTTAGGTGAACCTAATAGGGTACCACTACTAGGACAAGTGCAAGAGGTGCTTTCATTAGTAACAATTACTTCTACACAGTTGTTGGCTTCTTCGGTGCTACCACAGGCTTTGCAACTGCTTTCTGTGAAGTTGGAGTTCTCCTTAAAACACAAACAAAACACACTTGCAGGCACTGAAAGCAGCTTTGCAAAGGACACTCCTTCCACAACAAAAACCAGCTGGCACTGACTGATAACAGCATTGCTTCGAATTCTTCACAAACACAGGACAACTAAACAAATTCCAACCAACCTTCCTACAGTAATCTGACCTACAGTCAACTAAGTTCAGTCAACATATCCTGAATAATTGCACTTAGTCAATTAAAGCTTCCTCCTCTCCAAAAATTCGATGGGAATTGTCTACAAGTAGCATTTGATTTCCTGTATTAAGTGATCTCAAAGGAGTTATAGCTGAAAAATACTCTGGCATAAGCTAAACCCCAGATTTAGGATTTAAAAAAAGAAACCCCGAGCCCCCAAAAGCTGAGGAGTTGCAGGTAACTACTTTACAAAGGCTGCACTAATCTGAAAAAGTTTTAAATTCCACCAGTAACCAAAACTAGTTCCCAAAAATACAGTAAAAACCTCTCAAGAATCCTACCATGAACAGAGATCTGATGAATGCAGCACCTGAAAGCCCCGTTTACCTTTGCCTGATTGATTTCCTTCTCTTCTGTTGCCTGCAGAGGAGCAGGGATCTCACACACACACTTATTTTTCCGTCTGTTCTTCCGTTTTTGGCGTTTCTTCTCTTGTTTCAGCTCTCTCACTCTTTCTTCTTCCGAAAATTCTTCACAGAGCTGTTCCAATCGACTAATACCTTGCACTTTTTCCACTGCCATCTGTTTGCAAGAGGTTAGATCTATTTATAGCAGTTATCACAATTCAAGCTTTCACATTTATAAAAAAGGAGGAGGAAAGCAGCCAGTCATAAAGTCCCAGCAACACAACTCTTGACTACAGAAGAAAAATGCCCATCCAGATTTATTCCCTCTGTTCAGACTGCTGAAGATATTTGTATGGAGGAGCTCTGTGTTTCACTTATGGCCCAGATTCACAATTTTCAGTGAAAAGCTGCTGAATTTTATGCATTTTGGGATCTGTTTACGTGGTAGATACTCTGATTATTTAACACAGCAGCACAAAAAAGCCACATCAGAACTACTGGGACAGGATTCCTGCAGCTCTTTATCCAGGGTAAGCAGTGAAAAATCTACTCATTTCCTAGGCAGTCCAACCTGAAGTGTAGGTGTATCTCAAAATATAGCCAGTATCTAATTAAGTTCCTTAATACTAAATTTAGAATAAATATCATAATGCCACATCTAGGTACAGAGTTAACAGAATATAATTAAACTAGTCAACTATTCTGGATTGATGCTCTTACAGAGACAAAAATAAATTCAGAGGGCTTGCTTTTATTTTGGAGGGTTTTTTTCCCCAAATCACTCTGGAAATTCCTTTAGCCAAAATGAGCCCCCATCATTCCTACCCAGTTTAGAAAAGAGCCCCACATAAGTTCTGTATTTCAAATTCACAGCCATCCTTGCATACCAGTAAAATTCCCTGAGTTTTACAATGTCAGTGGATTTTCAGCTCCATACTACTTTACTAGTTTAAAACCCCACCAAGGCAAAACCTGACACAAATGCTGAAGCATTCCCTGTCCAAGGAAACTTCCATATCATTTTTGGTATTTAAGAAACAAATTACTTGTAAAAAAACTCCAAGAACTAGTTTAGGGTTCCACTATGACCAAATCCAAACTGATTTTCTTCCTCCTTCTCTGATGTTTTAGAAGTTTTGAGAAAGAACAGTCATTATGAAGGGAAGATAAAGGTAACAAAAAAGATCTGTCATACCAACTATTGACTAACATGAACTACTGGTATATGTTAAAGGAACCATGTGATGCCACAGAGTGCATTTGGAACACATGGAATGCAGGAGTTAACAATCATGTCTGTAATTCAAAGGCACATCCTCCAGTTTTACTCATAAACCAAATAAAAACTGCTGCAACCTGACCTACTTTAAATGCCATCACGTAGAAGAACACAGAAATAACTGTGAATTAAAAACACAGAAGGCTCAGTGTACTACAACACGCAGCCTGAAAGTAAAAGCAAGGCTCAATCTTTTCCATTCCAGCAGATTTCACATCAGAACACAGCTGTGCTGTGCAGGGATGTCACACAACTCAACGAGGGAGTCACTGCAACACCCTCGAAGCCTAACATGTGGAGAAAGCAGAAAAAAAGAACTGCAGTGAAAATGGAGTTAGATACAGTCAGGTAAAACTCGACTTACCTCGAAGCTCTTGCGCAGAGCATCGACCCCCAGGTAGAAGAGCATCTGCCACGTCTGCTCCTCGGCCCGCAGCTTCTGCCAGATCCGGTGCAACCTCTCGTAGAGGTGGATGCCCAGGCAGGTCAGCACCTCCTCCTGGGCGATGTCTATTGTCTTGGCGTGCCTCTCCCTGCGCCTGCACGGGAGTGGAACCAAAGCACAGCCTTGTTAAAGCAGCTGGGAGCCAAGCCAGGGATCAAAGCAGCGGCTGCCGTGTTGGTTTGGGTGCAGCTGCAGGTTGTGTTGGCACGAGCAGCCTCTCACCCGGGCTCTGCTGTGCCACATGCGGATGCAAAATAGAAAGGACCAGGTCAAAGCCACCACTGAGCTCCTGACGGGCTCACTGTGCTGGTGAACAGCTCTGTGCCTTCCCACCTCGGACTTCAGGAGTCACCCATCAGTCCCTGCCCTTACCAGGAGAGAGCAGCAGTTTTAATGCCAGTTTTAATGCATTGTTTTGTTTCCTAAAATATGCATTGAGTTTGCAGCAAATACTTCACCATCAGTTAACTGAAGTTGGATAAACACACAAAGAAGTTTTATACGTTACTTACCGTACAAAGCAAAAACATTTCTGTATTAATCTGTTCATTGTCAATCCATTATCTCTCAATCTGTTCAATCTATCATCTACTGAGGGAAAATCATTATAAAAGGATTGACCCTCTTAATTAAACAGGTGTGACTGAGCTTTAAAGGTACTGGGGTTGGAACTGGGAAGGTCTCTTTTAAGGATCTTTAATATCCCTTCCAACCCAAACCATTCTATGATACTGAGCTCAGAACTGTAATTTTCACTGGGAGATTTTAAGATGCTAAAACAGGTTCAGAAAGTACTGTAATACAAAAATGGCAGCAAAATCAACCTGAACACTTGGCGTTTGGCAGAACTGTCAACCAAGGTTGTCTTTCTATTTCGCATATTTGAACACCCCAATGGACAAGCAGTGAACAATGAACCAGGAGACACTGGGCAATTTCTTTCTTTAAATGCACTTTGAAAGTCAAAAAGCACAGATGAAACCTCGGCTACTTCGAAGCGCCACCTCCAGAGTCTCCCAACATTCACAGTCACGGGTTCACCACGCAGCCAGGAGGCACAAAAAACCACTTTGGCAAAAGACACTGAAGGATAAAATAAAGAAGCAAAGCGCTAGATAGCCCACTCTAGCCAACTACATACTCATACCCTCCTGCGAACTCGGGCTCGGCCCTCCCCAGGAGGTGGGCGATGAAGTCGGTCTCGCAGCACACGTGGATGTGGCGCTCGTGGGGGCAGCAGCGCAGCCCCTCGTACAGGGCAGCACAGTAACCCTTCTCCTTGCTGCAGTCCAGCTCCCCGATCAGGATGTTGTAGGCACGCAGCACCTTGTTCTTGCAGTCAGTGCAGAACCTGGGGGAAGCACAGCACAGCTGAGCTCCTGACCAACCGTCTGACCCCGCTCCAACAGGGGCACGGGAGCTCTGTGGCACTTCAAAAGGGAAAGTAACAAGATTTTGGCTGTAACTGCAGTTAGAAGTTCCTCCAGAGGGGCAGAGGAGGGGCAGGCACTGAGCTCTGCTCTGGGGGGACCAGGGACATCCCCCAGGGAATGGCTGGAGTTGTGCCAGGGCAGGGTCAGGGTGGATCTCAGGGAAAGGTTCTTCCCCCAGAGGGTGGTTGGCACTGCCCAGGCTCCCCAGGGCAGTGGGCACAGCCCCAAGGCTGCCAGAGCTCCAGGAGGGTTTGGAGGATGATCCTCTGGGGCACAGGGGGTGACCCTTGGGGATGGGCCTGTGCAGGGCTGAGGGTTGGACTCGATGATCCTGGTGGGTCCCCCCAGCTCAGCTCATTCTGGGATTCTGTAATAAATTGCCTGTATGAATTATCCCACCTACCATACATAAAAGTCTGGGGATCAAAACTTTCATGCTCCAAAGCAAAAGGTAAGCTAATTGTTAATATGAAGAAGTTCCTACATGGATGTGGATATGCAATTGCACCTTCATTCAAAGATCACAAATCTAACAGTGAACAAGCTGAATCCTTAGTACAAGCCAGGACAAAATCCCTCTCAAGGAACACACTCCAAGTTACCTTACAGCAATTATTTAAAGTGTACTCAAGTGATAAGAAATAAGTTTCCTCTGTTGCCCCTGCTGTACAAGAGCAGTGTTTGTTTCCACTACAAACACCTTTAAGCATATTTTGAATTATTAGATTACTGTGCTGATAGCCAAACAAGGTTTATTTATAACACCACGCATTCATTTTAAACATGTGACAGCTCATGTGTGAGAAGAGCACACTTACAAAGTCTGTTATAATTAAAATACAACCAAATTAAGCTCATTCTATGTTATAAGAGGAGTAACCTTCAAGAAGCTACAAAACCTCTAGCTGCATTACTCTAAAAATGCAAGTCAGACAAGCTGCTCACATTTCAGCTTGAAAAACTGGCTCTCCATGCCAGCCCTGGATGGTGTTTTTCCCTCTGCTAGTGTGTCCAGCTTGACAACACCAAGTCAAACACACTTTGCTGTGTGACAGAACTACGGTACCTGCCTAGTTTCGGTGGTGAAAGCAAAGAAAACAGCAATATTATTGCAGGTTAGCAGCAGGAACGCTGCCAAAGCCCTGTTTAATGTCACAGGAGATTAAAGTTATTTTGTTTCCAAAGTGTTATTTCCACAGCACCGCCACCCCCACACCCATCTGTGCCCCCACAGTTCATATCAGAACCTTGAGACTGCTGGAAACGAAAACTTTTTAATCAGCACAGCAGCTACTGCACACATGCAACTATAATTTAGTGCCTCATTTCTGCCCTGCAAGAGGGACTTAACAGCACCAGCACTGCAAGTCATAAACAACTGGTTTAGAACAGTGATTTACAGGCAACACCAAGCCTAAAATCTGCTGCTGAACAGGCACATACTCCCTGAAAGCCTAAGAGCATAATCCTGGAGTGGGCTACTTGTGAAAGAGTGAATGAATATACACAGTTTTAACACATTAAACTGTAAATTAATCCTAACCAAAATAATGGAGACAAACAGCTATGACTTCACCTGAGGTCTCCACATTTCCCCCACCATAACCTGGAGCAACAGGTAAAACACAAAGAACATTTCACCATCTTTGTCTCATCCACTGCCCCAATGCAACCTGCAGGGTTCCTCTGTCACCACCGAGCTAAGATCTTCAGTTTTTAAAGGCTGGCATAAGAATCCTCCACGCATTTAAACGATGTGTGAACACACTTATCACTCACTCATTGCATTTTTTAAACTGCAGGTGTCTTGCTGAAAAGGAACCCTCTGTTCCTTTCACATACCTGTGTTTTCGTAGGTAGGTTTCTAACGTTTCTAGAAGACAACTAGAGTCGATTAAAACTACTTCATCCCTGCATTCCTGGGACATGAGCTCCCACACATCCATCCAACAGCCCCTGCAAAACAATCAGAGGAGACAAAAGGCTGCACATTACCCTGGGGGGGGTTAGGAAAGAAGCAAAGCAAAGCCTCTTTGGTTTACCTGACTGCTCCCTGGGAAGGTCCATAGCAGAAAATGATGCTACACTTGCTCTCCTTCCTCCTCCTCCTGTCTTCTCTACTTTTAACTGCTTTTAATTTCTTTGTACTGAGTCTGTTACTGCTCCCTTCACTGTCACATAGTATTACCAAACATTTTTCAGACCTATAACATATATATATTATGAACTAGTTATTTTTCCTAAGCAAATCCTATGAAAATGCTGCTGTGTTCCTTATTTTACTTTGAATTCTCTACAGGTTAAGCCTTAACTTGTAAGAAAGTCTGGGTCAGAGAGTCAGAAAGTCTGCATCATGAGATGCAAATTTTGCTGTCCACGTTTACAATCCAGACTCGTCACGACTTTTAAAAGTTACAGCTGAAAACCAGTAGTAATGTTTCAGAATATTACTTTAAACATACATAAGTTTTAAGATTAAATTTCATAAGATAATTCACTAAAATAATAAAAGAAAAAAGCAAAACAAAACCCCCAAATTCCACATGTCTACTACCATAAAAAAAACCCATAAAAAACTCTATATTAAATGTAAAAAATTTGCCAGAAAAATACTAAAATGACATAGTCATTGGATAAGCTAAAAGTAAATTATAGAGCAAAGAATAAACATAAAATCACATGTCATGTTTACTCACAGGCTTGTCTACACCTGACACTTCATCACTTCTGTGTGAGCTCACGGATGGATACAACACAGCAGGAAAATGGGAGGAAGCACCTCTATTTCCTAACTGAAGTACTTATATATGCCATGATCTCGTTTGCCAGAGCACAGGGCCTGCACTTCTGAGAGTTTAAAATGCTCCTGAGCCCCAAATGGCACCGAGCAGCCATGAATGACCCAGGGACACTGAAACTGAGCACAGCAAGCAACCCTCGAGTGGAATTAGCTGGTTACATAACCCCTCTAATTAAACACACAATTACAACTCAAAGCCCTTTTTGTGTGCATGAAATGCCCAACAGATGCAACTCATCTGAAGGAGTTTCTTGCACAGAAGCAGAGCAGTAGCTCTACGTTGATAAATAAGGTTTGTTCCGAGAGACAATTCCCTTGGATGCCTCCACGGCACAGCTGGAGTGGGTTTGTGCCACTGCAGGAAGATTTGTTTGGAGAAATATCAGTGCTGATACACCCTGGGCACTTCTGCCCAGCACAAAGGGGTTTGACTGAGCAAGGGAGTGCAAGTCATGTTTCTGCAGCAAACCACCCTGATGGCCCACGAGCCACGGTACCTGAGAAAGCCAAAAGTTCTCCTTGCACTGTAATAAAATAGTGCTCTTCCACATATTCCCTATTAATCTGCATCCAAAACACTAAGGGGATTTATTCCAGCATGAACTGAGGAAATAAAGGCAGCGCTCTCCTCTCTATTCATTCAGTTGGAGAACTGTTCTGCTGTGCTCAAAATGCCAACTGCAGGTTCCACGGTGTGTGTTCTCACACAGAAAATATTAAACTTATTAAAGATAAGGAAAAAAAAAAACAAAACCCACTCTCATAATGCTATGAATTTGCTTTATTAAAAAAAAAAAAATATATACCCCTATACCTTCATGATCCTGTGTAACACAAGCTTTAAACTAATTATATGAAAGGCCTGTAACCAAAATATAATAGGAGATAATTATTAGTTACCACTGTGCTGAGGGAGCACAAGCAAAAATTGAGTGTCAGATTCCATATCCCTGGTATCCCAGGGGATTTAACTGAACCCAAAGAGACTCAAATCTGCATAGAAAAATACATGTCCTGTAACTGGAAACCAACTTTTACAGGTTGTACACTCAACCAGGAGCAGAACACAACTGACTAAAAAAGGTCTAGACACTCCAGCCAAGCACAAGAGCCCAATTTATTGGTCATCATATTAAAAAAAAAAAACAACAACAAAAAAACCCAAACCCAACAAAAAACACCACTTCCAAAATCCACAACAGATTTACAGGGAGTGTTTTTCTGGTTAACCAGTTGGCATATATGCATATTTTTCAGTGGTGTATTCAAAACATGCCGTCACATTTTGAGAAAACACATTTTATTGAGTCCCAGTTTTAACCCTGCACCCGACCACAATAAAGCCCTTGATTAACAGTTGTGCAAGGCATTTTTAATAATCCCAAGCAAAATGATGTATATTTGTTTAGCATGTACTCGTTCACCTCCATGTGAGAAAATCTGCTGATCAATCCTTTTGGTCTAGAGCATAAGAACCAGTTTGTCTTTCCATCACAGTGCAGAAGCCACCCGTGCCCTGAGCATGCCCAAAACTCCTGGTGCTTCTCTTCCTCTCCCCCATTTGGGTCTGCTATAATCCAGCTAACTCTGGCAAACAGATCATCGTGTAAGAACTGATCTCAATGCTTAAAAATAAATTATCATCAATACTTTGGTTCTTAAAATATTTGAGACTGAATCGGAACTTACCCCAAAGGTTTTGGTTTGTGTGTGTCCAGGGAGTGTAGCTGACATCTCTTGTTCTTCTTACTTTTGGGAATTGCATCAATCATGTCGTTCAGTTTGGACCTATGGAAAAAGAAATGTAACCAGTTTAGGATTCTGGAAAGCACTTGTTCTTACACTACCAGATCTCCATCTCCTCAGCTCTGCACTAACCTCTCCTACTTTTCCTGCTCACTGGAGCAAGAAGAAGGAGCTGAAGCCAACTGGAAGGCCAAGGCACAGCGTGTTGAGCACTCACTGTTTGCTCTGCTGACATCTGAGAAACTAATGGCACTGGGGCTATTTATTGTGCTCACCAAACCCAGAAGGTTTCACTTTCTCAGGGTTACCTTTCTACCCAAGAACAGAAAGTTTTGGTGGGCAGGTATTAATTAATTGTTTTCTTTTATTTTTTCCATGCCAAGTAGCGAGGCAAACAATCACTCTTCTTCCACACACCACAAAAACCCCACAGTATCTGTGCCAGATTAATGGCCGAATATATTTATATTTATAGATGCCAATATTTAAATATTGGTATCTTTTAACTGCAATCATGGCATTGCAACTGGTGATATGAAGATCAGATTAAGTGTTGGGTTTGCTTTTTCCCAGTTTAGGCAATAACTAGTTTAACATGGATATAAAAGACAAGGAGGCTTTTAAGACAAGACTGGATGTGGCACTTAGTGCCATGGTCTAGCAACTGCAGCAGCAGTGGATCAAGGGTTGGACTTGATGATCTCAGAGGTCCCTTCCAACCCAGCTGATTCTATGATTCTATGACAAGGATGTACTCTAAGATGCAAGATGTGACAATTTAGTGTCCCCAGGAAGGCAGCCCAGACAAATGCACAGACAGCAGCCTTCCTTTCCCCCGGGCAGTCCCAAGACACTCACCCATGCACATAGAAGAGTGTATAAAGTTTCTTTGCATCAGTCATACAGCTGCGAGTCACAGAGAGCACCCCCTTTGGCCCCACTGTGAGGGGCTCCAGGGCTGGATTCCCAGATTCCACGAGCTGGGAGAAGAGCCTCTCCACGCTGCGCCGACAGCCCACGCACGGCACCAGCTGGGAAAGGGCGCTCAGGACCTCCCGCGACGTCACCATCATGGCAATGTTCAGGTCCTGCTGCTTCAGCATGCTGTGTCTCTGCAACACAGCCACACGGGCCAGTGTTAAAAAAACCAGGCACAGAATATTTGCCTCCTCTTGTTTCCTCCTCCTCCCGCTCCGACCAGCCAGTGCTGCCTCGGGATGAACGTCGCCTGTCCCCGCTGCGATCGCGAAACCCTTCTCCTCCACCTCAGCACAGATGTTCTAGGAAAGGGTTTCACGAGTTTGCATCTTCTACTCTCACACTCATCTTTGGCACACAGAAAGGGAATTCATGAATTCGCTGGCATTTATGGAAATCTCATTTACAAGAGACTTGTTCTGCTCAGACCAAGACAATTTAACAATATTTTTCCTGGAAGACTAAATGCCAGTTCCCATTCCAATTCTAACAGCTGAAACCAAAGAAAGCACACATTACTGCTCAGGGTGAAACATTCTACTTCAGTAGTGAACACTCCATGTGTGCTATTCATAGAACATTAAAGACAACACCTTCTAATATTGCTGACATCAATAAACAATTGTAGATGTGTCTCCTGGTCCCCCTGTCAAACACATCCAGGCACACATAAAAAAGCACATACCCTTCTAGTCCTTCTCACTGCTGTTCCATCAACACTGAACTGCCACTAGCACAGCTCTGCAGAAGAGACAGTCCCTTCCTCACACTCCAACACACACATTTACACCTGGGCTGTCAGCACCACTGGCACTTCCCAACATCATCTGTCAGAGCAGAATCCTGTCAGTGTATTTATTGACTGAGGGTCACTTTGCCCTGGTTGCACAAAGCACAGCTGGATCTGCACTGGGAACGTTCTGCCACGATAGTATTTTCTGTATTATTGTCACATCACACCACTCAAAACACTCCCAGTGCAGAAATGCCTTGTCACAACTTCTGGGGAAAGAAAGAAAAGGCCCCACAACATGAGAGAACTCAGCAAACCCATGGAACGTGTCAATACATCAGCTGAAAAGAGAAAATATTTTCAGCTCCTTTTATGTAACACATTATGAAAATAGAGCTATCACCAGGTAACATTTAAGGTTGGTGCTCCTGGAGGCAGGCCCATCAAATCATCTGACAAGCAATATCACTGTGCAATAATCCTCTTTCCTGTAATTAATGGCACCAGTCACAGCAAAGCAGGAGTGAGCTATTTTCACAGCACAGCTCTGTCTGACATGCAGCACATGCTGGCAAAGCACGAGAGGGGACGTGCAACTGCAGAGCAGCAACAGGGCTGCTCCTCTGGACACCAAGGGCACAGCCCTGCAGCTGCTACAGGTGTTCCAGGGCTGCACTTTTATTTCTGTTATTAAAGCTCCAGGGGTACCACAAAACCATCTCTCACTACTCAACTACATATAAAGTATAAACTGGCACGTGAATTCTACCCTGGCACGGCACCAATCACAGGAACCCAACCTTAAGCAATGCCCACTTCCACTTGAAAAAGCAGTTCAAAACTAGTTAGGAAAATAAGAATCAAAATGTATTTAGAAAAGTGTAGTTTCCATGGTTAAGTTTTCAGTCCTAACCAGACGTGCAGCAACTGCCTCCTGACAGGACAACCTGTAATAAATGCTGTGAAATCCAGGGAACAAAGGAGCCCAGTGCACTTTGGTACCAACATGGGATTGCTCACAGGTGCTGACGTGTCTTAAGTCACTCCAGGAGTCACAACCTCTTGAGAAGCAAAAGCACAAACCCAAGGAAAGTAAAAAACAGGAGTAGGTACTTACCTGAATGAACTGTTTTAATTGTGCACTGTTATTCTGGTGTCCATCGAGGTTCAGCACATTATCAGGAAATTCCATCACCATCTGTAGAAAGAGAGGAAAAAAAATTTCAAAAAGAGCTTTCATAAAAAAAAAAAAAAAAAGCCAAACACAGAACATCAGTTGTTTTACTTTCTTGGGAGAAATAAGACAAAAATTATCTTAAATGCTCACACTTTCCACATGATTATTGGAGCTTGGGAAAGGATAAAAGTAACTGTTTAAGATAGTAAATGTCCCAGCAAAGTAATAAATATTTCATTAATTCAATGTTCTAGAGGTAGTTTATAAATGGCAACTCTTAAATAGCTGTCAGAGAGAAAGCAAAAGTTGCTAAATGGACCATCAGAATTTATATTATTATCTACATGGCTTGAGACCCTGTTTCAGTTTTTAAAAATAACATACTCCAACACATTGAGATCCAAATGCATCCAACAGCCAAAGTGAATTTATAAAGCTATGAAGAAACAGCCACAATAATTTAATGACAGAGTCGACTCCTCCAAAGGCTAATTTAAAACCATATTAACCCAACAAGGTACTCCAAGGCATAGTTTGTTTTGTGTGATTGCAGCTGCAACTCTCAAGAGGCTCAGAGTAAAATGTTAAGCCTACAGAACAATGTGATTACTTGCAAGTAATTAATAATATTTCTTATCAAATTACTGAGAAACAAAGGGGGTACTTTCCTGGGGAGGGGCAGAAATCAGTAAAATAATTTTCAGGTGAAAATCCAACTGTGCAACCGTGGAGTAAAATGAAAGCAACTAGAAAAACATGTAAAGCCTGGCTTAGTTATGTTCTTGTCCAAGCTGAAAATAAAGAGAATTTGTCAATATGAACAGTGAAAGTTCACTTTAAAATCCCAAAGACAAAACGACAACTTGGGTGAGTAACTAATACTGATCAACAGCAACCCAAATTGCCTGATTCATCCCTTTTCCTCCCTCCACCTTCCCTCAGCTGCCCAGTTAAGGCAGAAGTCCCTGCTGGCTGCCTAAGTGCCACCCCTCTCTCCAGAGAACTCATACACTCACACTCTCACAGGCTCTCAGCTCTGCTCCAAAATAAACTCCGATTCTCTGGGGGCAGAAAGCGAGGCAGGATTTTGATCTCCCCTGTGCCAGAATCTGAGCACCAGCACAGCTGCCTCATCTTTGTGCAGGGCAGCCAATGCCAACTCCAGCCTCTCATGCATTTCCCTTCCAGCCTCCCTTGCCCCTGATCCATCCACACGAAGCAGCAGCACCAGTTTCTGCTGCAGAATTACAGGTTTCCTACCCTGTTAATTTGGTGTTTCTGTGGGGCATGAGCTACAAGCAAAAGTAAAAGCTCTATCTGCTAATAACAGAGAGGCAAGAGATAAATCTGCCTATTTTCCCCCCCTCACCTTCATCTCCCACTATCAGACAACACCCTCAGGTATTTTGTACAACAGAGCAAAAGAATCAAAGGCTAAATTAATTCATGTGTCTGCTGAGATTTTATTAAGTGGTTAAACATCAACCACCATCACACCCTGAACTGGAAGGAAAAAAAAAAATCCCATAATACCACATCAAATGGAATGCCTCCTAGAAATCATAAAAGCTGCTTAAGAAATGAAAAGGGTTCAATATTCAAACCTCCTTTCATTTCTAGCTGAGCCAGAAGGAGCTGAGCAGTGTGGTGGTGGTGCACAACCCATTGAGTATCTCACTGCACCTCAACTGCCTGCTGTGCTACTACAAAGCTTAGAGCACTCTGGCCATTCACTCCTAATTTACAACCACTGATTCTAGATTTAAAACTAAGATTAAGTCTTCCAGGTGACTAACAGACAGTTAGTCCCTCTACTTGTAACATTTGTGATTTAAATGAAGTCAACAGAAGCCAGTTACTACCAATAACCACTATTTTTCTGCAGATAGTGCTGCAGATGCAAAATTCTGTTTCAAAGACAGCTCCACGTCTTGTTCTCATTAAGGATTTTAAAAATAAATTATAGATGGCAGACAAGGAAGCTGAGAGTTCATTCACTTGCTTCTGCAGATTTATTTAACAAAAGCCTCCAGAAACCACCTAGAAATCCAAGCACTTTGTAACAATAATAATGGGAGGGGAAAAAAAATGGACCCAAGATAAGATTTCTTCATGGTAAGGATGACTTGCACTTGCATAAATGCCTCTCCTCCAGATGGATACAAAACTGATTTACAGCTGGAGGAGCCTTTCAATCACAAGGACAGTGTAAAAAGCAGCAGGACAGTAACAACACAGTGCAATTACACAGAGTTTGGGCCTGGCATTAAAATTCCAGGACCAAACCACAAATGGAATTTTAGGCCTGCTGAAGACATCTGTCTGTGCCTGGTACAGCTGAATGTTCTCTCTTTCTCAACCTATTACACACAACAAAGGTAACAAGAGCATGGCAAGTCTACATGACACAAGCTAGTGGGTAATTTTTACTAGGGAGTCCAAGGAAAATAAAATAAAGAGAGAAAAATCCAAGAGCTTAAAACTCCATGGGGAATGGATGGGCAAAATAACTTAAAAGGCGTGACCCAGACACCCAAAACCACAAACTTACACTATTCCTGCACAGTGCTGGGTTTTCCAGGTCATAAATCCCTTTAGGACAGATAGATATTTTCCTGGACAACTGTGGGGGAAACTTTGCCTCATGTATAAGCACAGTTAACAGAGATGACATAAACAGTGATGATGTTTGGTAAATTAATAATATGCCACCCTTCAAATGATCAAAACTAAAATACAGCAAAGATCCTTTCTTCAGATGCAGCAAAACCAGATGAGGTCAAGATAGATAATTTGGATGGAGGGCAAGGGACTGTCTGAAGATACTCAATTATTTTGTTCTGGAAGATGGAAGAATCCCTGAATGGTTTGGGTTGAAAGGACCTTAGAGATCATCCAGTTCCAACCCCCTGCAATGAGCAAGGACACCTTCCAGTAGAAATTATATTACAGAGTTGCCCAAGTTAGCTGATATAAAACTCAGAGATTCCTCCATACTAAACATGAGATCAGGAATTTAAAGCCCCCACATTTTATACCATATAAAGTAACAGCAGGTACTGTCACACTGACAGCAAGAGAAATCAAATACAAATAATCAAGATACCAAATTACACTAAGTGCACTATTATTTTCTACCCGCTATTTTCATGCCTCAAAAATTAAAACCAACATCAACTGGCCAGCCAGAGAATTTTTTTCACTTTGCCATGTGTTTCCCCACGATGCAATTTCTGAGCCTTCCTCTAAACCCAGGAGAAGGAGGACCAGAAAGCCTCTAAGCTGCACTTAGCTGATTTTTCCACTGAATATTCTAGAAAAAGCAAAAAAAAACACACCACGTTTTTCAATTCAGAAATGGGAAACTCCCTCAGATCCTGCAGACACAGCAGCGCGTTGCTGCACGCTAAATAAGCCTGACTTTAAGGCAAAGGTTTCACAACCACCTTTAGCCTTTTCTGGCCTGTTCAGGAGCGGAGTAACGAGAGGGTTTT
>NW_021940796.1:1978847-2004160 GCF_001715985.3 Manacus vitellinus
CGAGTTGCCCCTCACGGGGCGTTACCGCGGGCGCGAACGGCCCCGGCAGGGTCCTGCCCTGGCGCGGAGCGGCAAAAATGCGCGGAATTCAGGGCGCTCCGTGGCGTTTCGGGGGAGCCTTCGGTCGGATTCGACCCTTGTGGGTCCCTTCCGAGCCGGGATATTCTGTGAGTTCGCCTCAGACACCGCCCCAGCCCAAACACCCCCGAGCCCTCCGCGCCTGGTCCCCGGCCAGGCAGGGCAGGATGGAACTGCCCCGACCGAGGGATGCTGGCGCCCGGACAACCGGCCCGAAATCCTGTGGCTGCCTCAATTAAGCGGTCAAAAAAAAAATAAAACACCGAACCCAGCGCCTGTCTCGAGCTATTAAATAGCCCAGCTGATCTGTTCGTTCTTGTTGTGTGTGTGTGTGTGTGCGCGCGTGTGTACAGACATTGAAGTCCTCACGAGAAAACGCAGGGGAGGTAATTAAGGAGCAGGAATTTTGGGTTCTTTTTTTCTCGTGTCTGCATAAAACCCGTGCTTGGTGGAGGAGTTAATTTACTCGAGCTCCTCGTGCAGCATCTCTAACGGGAACACGGCGCTTGCAGCGTTTGCAGTCGGTGTGTTTTCATCTTTTTCTGCAGCAGAAAAGCTGGGATTTTTAATAATAAAGAATATTTCTCACACCAGAGCTCTGTGAGCAACCTGAACCAAGGTGAACTTAACGCTTTCTTTGCAAGGGTGTGGGTTCCTGTGTCACTTGAGCCCCTCCACTCCCAGAGCGTGGCTGGATCCTATCAACAGCAGTGCCCAAATTTCTCATTATTGGATTGCACATTGATGACCTTACGTATGAAAAGCACCATCGCATTTCATACAGTTTTTATCCATGGATTTTTAATATTTTTTTCGTTGCTGGAACACGCAGCTTGTTTGTTGTCTGCAACACAGTGGAAAGGCAGCCAGCCCCTTCCTGCCTTCATTTGCATGCCCCTCTTTGCCTGGAAGAAATACCTGTTTCTCGAGGACACCGTGGCTTTGAAATAGGATACTGCCTGCAATCTTTATTGTAACATCTGACTTCAAAAGAGACAGCGCTGGGTTGAAAGGGAAGGCATGCTAAGGAGCTGATCCTTAAAAATAATGAGATCTGTTAAGAAGTTACTAATGTTTAACAAAAGGTTAAGGATAAATGTAATCAGCTCTGCCCTCTCATCATATTTTTTCCATCTTGCAGCCCTACAAAAAGGTAATTTGGTGAAATTATGGCAGCAAAGGCAAAACACTTTCTTTTTCCTTAGTCCTCTGAGTTACTGTTATTGAAGTCAGTGGCACACTATGGTTGAACCATTTCAGTGTTCACAGTTGAAATATCTTAAATTTTTACTAATTATGTAACAACTAAATAAAAGCTTCTGATTTTTTTTAATATATCTTTGATCTGTAAGGGGTTGCTTGTCAAAACACAGCCCGGAGTGAAGTGAAATGCAGTGTTGCAGCACCCAGCTGACAGCTCTGGGGTGTGTGTGGAGAAAGTGCCTGCAGACCGTTCACTGCTCACATCTTTTCAGCCCCACTGCAGTGCTGTTTGCTCCCACAGACCCCGGGATCAAAGCATGCCCCCTTGCATCTCTGGGCTCTTTGAGGGGCCTGGGTAATTATCTGTATTCATGGCCTGAATATTCAGCATTAATAACCACACTTCAGGGCAGAGCTGGCTGCATTTGTTATTGACAATAAGCAATGAGAATTAATTGTCCCTCGTTAATTCAGTGGTGAACAACTTGCAGAATCACAGAATTATTCAGGTTGGAAAAGACCTCCAGGACCATCGAGTCCAGCCTGTGACCGATCCCCACCTTGTCACCCAGCCCAGAGCACTGAGTTGGTCCTTGGACACCTCCAGGGCTGGGGACTCCACCGCCTCCCTGGGCAGCCCCTCCCAATGCCTGGAGACCCCTTCCATGAAGAAATTCCTCCTGATGACCAACCAAACCCTCCCCTGGCACAACCAGATGCCCTTGGTTTGCTGGCTGTGCTGCAAACCCGCCCGTGTGGAGCTCCCAGGGCTCTGCCCAGACAGCCCAGACCTCCCACGGCATTTCTGCTTCACCCAGTGCACTTGGCACCTGGGCAGCTTGTGCTTGTCCAGACACAGCTCTGCCTGTCACACCCAGTTCATGCCTTGGTTCTGAATCACACCCATAGGCTTGTGCTCACAGGCACAACTCACTGCAGGGCCTGGGCTTGAAATATTTCAAAAATTAATATCCATGAGTAAATTTGCATAAACGAGCAGTGCCATTCAGTTCATGAGGGAGGCCTTTCTTCCCTAGGCAAGGCTAGAAAGTGCTTTAAAATAAATACATCCACCAGTTACCAGAAAACTGCTGTAAACACACAACTGTTTCTAAGACATTGTTGCCAATTATTGCATTTGTCCCCAGGATAAACCAGGCTGGATCTCTTTAATTCTGGAGACTACTTGGATTTCACTTGGAAGCAAACAAGCAGGAACTCAGCATGGCCACAGCTTTTAATCCTCAGACTTCACCCTTCTGTTGGCCAGGGGCTAAGAGAACCTCACAAGTTTAGGAATCTTCCACAGCATGGCTGCCTCAAGGAATCTGATTTAGAGGCTCAATCTCCAAAGGTTTTATGATTCATCACAATTGATAGAGAGGAGAAATATGAAATATGGCCCCTGTGCACTGCTGTAACTGGACTGACATCAGCCATCTATCATCAACTACCATTTGTATTCTAAAGTATTTATATCCCATTATTGAATTCCTCATGCTCTTTAAATATATTTCTCTTCTCGGCAACCTTATGAGATCAGGAAGAACTGTCACAAAGAGGGGGTTCTGCTCTGGCCTTGCAGGAAGACTGAGAGAAACTGAGCATATCCCTTGTCAAGGCCCTGCCACTGCATAGCCTTTCTTTCTACCTGCACCCTGTTTGTTTGCTAATAAAAATTAATACCAAATATTCCCCCTGGAAGACATCTCTCCTGTCAAAATACAGTATTCAGTGACTGAAGTCATTTTACAGACAAGTAGGTGGGCCTTGAGTACTTTGAAAGCTGAAGTCCCTATTTTACAGAGTTCCTAAAGATAAGCTGTCACAACGTGCTGGTCCTGCAGGTTGGGGGTGAATGAGTTTGGGATCTTTGTATTTTCTTATAAAAGGCTGTGGTGCTCTTATTATTTGCACCACCACCTCCAACAACTGCTTTATAAATTCATGTGCAGTAGAGTTTATCCTTCAGAGCATCACACTTTATCCAGGGTCTTCATTTGTATTCATCAGTGAGGATGGAAATAAAATTTAGCTTTAATTCAAAGGCTAATTTAGATTTCGGTATGTGATTAACATTCCACATACAATTACTACCATCAAAGTCAAGCATATGCATAAATCTTTGCAGGACTGGGGCCAAAAATATTTTTAAGTATCCACTTATTCAATATATTTTGTATAAAGAATTATTCTTATCTATTACTTATTCAAGGGCCTTAACTAAGTAAATCTTGACACAGCTAAGCCTCTCTCTATATATAATTACTCATTTTCTTCCTTTTCATCTGGCTTCTCCTCCATACATCGCTACCTAATTCCACCAGCCCTTAGGTATGAGCACAGTTCACTAACTGTAAATACAATTCACTCCTAGGAGCAGCAGGAATATTCAGCAATCTCAAAAACTAAGTTTTCAGGAAAGCGTGTAACAACTTCCAACAGGCAACAGCATTGACTGTATAATCTGGTAACGAGGACCAATAAAAAATAATCAATACTAAACGATAAAAATCTATACTAAATTATAAATTATTGCAATACAGGAAAAGGGAGGAAAAATAATAATTTTTGTAATGCACACAGGAAAAATACTAATTTTTCCATATACCACCATCCAGCTACAGCGAAGCCCAACTAGTCCACTCAGAGTGGAAATCACCAAAACTTTAATACTATATTTTTGGCGTGCAATATAGACATAATTAAGCAGTTAACAAACATATACAAGTGCAATATGCACAGTGCAAAGGCAGCCTTGCTGTGGATCGTATCCACCAGGATATTCACAGCACCGGTCATGACGTTTGCCAGCAAGAAAAACAGCAGCTGGTTTTTGTTAATAGCACTGATCAGGCAGGGCTGGGGCAGCTCGTCTTCCCTTCCCGCCGGCGCGGCCGCCGTTCCGAGCTTTTTGTTGGAATTAGGGGGCTTGGCAAGGTTCCAGCTGCAGGGTACGCTGGAGCCCTTCACCAGCAGCTTTGTGAGCACCAAGGTGAGGTCAGTGGCTACAAAGAAGATAAATAACATCAGGGAGTGGGCGACGACCCACAGGCAGAAGGAGAGGTTGGCCATCCGGCGGGACACGGGGTCTGCGTGCGCCTGGGACACGTGGAGGGACACGAACAGCACCACGACTGCCAGGGCCAGGACCCGCAGTGCCCCGAGCCAGCCCTTCACTGAGCTCCTGCACTGCAGCAGCCACAGCCCCACCTGGACACTCGCCAGGTAAGTGGCCAGATACCCAACGAGAGAGACCAGCCCCTCCCTGTTGGCATCCAGAAATCCAACCCTGCTGTCCCTGCCGCTGCTCCCGTGCAGGAGAAACGTCTTCAGAGAGGTAGTGTTGAGAATGAGCTGATGAAGTGCAGCCAGAGTCAGAGCCACGATCCAAGACTTATTTTTAGGAAATATGGCTAAAAGTAGAGATGCTGCAAGTCTCACGGAAGCCAAGGTAAAGAAGAAATTCCAGTGCACTCCGTACTCCGACGTGTGTTCGTGGTAATCTATGGATTTAACGCTCAGCAGTCGCCCCACGCCGAGGGAGACCAAGGGCCAAACGGAAAAGAGCTGCCTGGCCAGGTTGGAAAACTTGGGCTGTGCCACATGAGACTTCTGTCGAACCTCAGGACAAACGAGGGCGTTGCCAAAGACGAAAGCTCCGACCCCCAGATCCATAACTCCCGTGCCGTAGGTCTCGGCTTTGGCGTATCGCCGGGGATACTGCGGGAAATCCACGGCCAAGATGCTGATGGTTGTCAGCACGTTGACATAGACACGGAACACGGTTATTGCTGGAATGTAGTCGGGATCCAAGTATGCCTGCTGGAACTCTTTTACAATTTGCCCAAAGGGCACTCTGGTCTCCTGTTTTCTCCGGCTGCATATTTTGGAAAATATCCCGGCGCAGAAGGCGGCGAGGATAACCGGCACGAGAAAGAGGACTGGAGACAAGACCGTGCAGGAGAAGAGCAGAGGAGATACCAGCACCAGGAAGTCCAGCAGCAGGCTGTATTTCCTTGAACTTACAGGTTTTCCATAGTGCAGGTGGTACAGAATCAGGAGGAGCCCTCTGCAGAGCAGGCACAGGGGAGGCAGGGACAAGCCCACGGAAATTTCCAGCAAACTAGTTCCGTTCAGGTTGCTGATAAAGGCTTCCTTCAGCTGTTTTTGGGACATTCTTCTTTCTTCCTCTGAAAACACAAATGTGACCTTGAGTTAGTTTTGTAGCACAGTGTAGCAACTGAGGCATGGACACCCTTGCTGGTCAGCAAGAGAATCCTTTATTATTTATTTCAAGCCTCTATTCATAGAGGAACTAGTTTCATTTCTGGTTTGTGAGCTAAGCATCTTCAACCTATCAGCAAGCAATACTTGGCCCTATAAATTTACAGTATGCATACTTCTACCTACTAACAAACTAGTGTTCATCTTTACACCTATTCAGCTTTCTTCTTTTCTTCAATTGTCTTGTTCTGGGTCATGCAACCTTTGGCTCCATTCACCTTGTAGACACTTCCTCCCACCTTCTGCCACATTCTCTTCTGTTCTGGTAATGTCCTTTGCTTTGGTAACCCTTTAAGTTCTGCTCTGGTCCACGATCATTTACAGAACAGGGGTGTCAGAATTCCTTAAAAAGAAATCTTATGTACCAGTTCATCAAAACACCATTGATTTCAGGAGTTATTGAGTTACTTTTCAATTTAAAGAACACAGAGCAGCACCCCCCGAGCTAGAAACAGTGGCCTGAGAAGCTGAGCAGAGTTACAGGCAAATGGAAGACTTGGACAAGCTCCAGCATTACCTATCCTGCTGTGCTCCAAGATTCTTCATATATTTGTGCTTAAGGTCTCTAAATACCAGATACTCCACTGAATATTCCCATTGCGAATAATCTTACTGTATGTCCCGCTCTGCAGAACACACTTTGCCATCTTCTCTATAGTGTAAATGAAACAGTTATGGAAAAACGCGACCTCAAGGAACTTTGCCATGCCAGGTCAGCAACAAACCCGGCGGCTGAGATCCCCCCCTGGCACCTCTCTGAGGCAGCCCCAGCCCAGCCCGGCTCCTCCACCTCCGGGAGAACACCCGTGAAACCTCCACAGCGTTACTGAACAGCTCAAAGCCAGCGGGTTTTGTCTCCCCCGCGGGATCTTACCGGGAGCGGGGACAGCGCGGGGGGCGATGGCACAGACCAGCGGGGGCGATGGCACAGACGGGCGGGGGCGATGGCACAGACCGGCGGGGGCGATGGCACAGGACGGGCGGGGGGCGATTGGCACGACGGGCGGGGGCGCATGGCACACGACGGTGCGGGGGGTGGCACGAGGGCCGGCGGGGCCGGGCGGGGCCGGGCCGTTTGTGTGTGTCCCGCATTTCGCCCCGGGCCCGCAGGCTAACAAGCCCCGCCCCCGCGCCTCGCGCCGCACTTTCCCAGCGGAGCGCTTCCGCCGGCTCACGAATAACCGCCCGAGTCCCCGCCCGAGCCTCCGCCTCCTCCGCCCGCCGGTGTCCGCCCGGCTCGCCGCCCGGCCCCGCTCACGCTTGGCCTCGCCCGCCGGTAAGTCCCGCACCGGCCCTTCGTCCACCCGCCCGTTCTCCGTCCAATCCCATCCTCATCCCGTCCCATTTCGCCATCCCATCCCTTCCATCCCGTCCCGTGCCTCCGCGGCCCTCGGTCGTGATCGCCGCCCGCTCCAACCCCGGCCCGCTCCCCGCCCCGTGCCGGGCGGGCAGGCTCGACCTTGGGCTTTTTGCCGACACCCGCAGGGAGCGGCCGGGAGGGATCCCGCGTCCCCCGGGATCCCGCACAGACACAAAGGCCGCTCCCGGGGAACCGCCATGGACCGACGGGATTTGGGATGGGGGTCGCGGGGTGCCCTGAGCTCTGCGAGCATCAGCTCAGGGGTCGAACGTGGCGCTAAGGGGTGTTTTCATGCCAGGTAAGAACGGAATAAGGAATAGGAATAGGAATAGGAATAGGAATAGAGAAGAGAAGAAAGAAATAGAATTATAACATAATATTATATATTAGAATAGAATTAAAATAGAATGTCGTATAGTAGAATTGGAATATAATATAATTTAAAATAGACTATAATAGAATAGAATTGGAATAGAATTAAAATTACAATAGAATTTGAAATAGAATTAGAGTGGGAGTAATGGCAGTTTCGGCTGCTGGAAGGACAGAATTCTTCCTGGCTCTGTGACTGGAATCTCTGTGTTTACCACAGAAATCCAAAGGGCTTGACTCACCTTGGGTTGGCTCCATGGTTTTCCAGAGGAAGCAGGAAGGGGACAGCAGCCTATCTCAGCAGTTTCTGCTGCAGCACAAACTTCTCTGAGTCACAGCCTTTCCAAAAGCGGCTCCTCCGATGCCGTCAGACCACAAATCCTTCCTATTCGGCCAAACAGAAGGAATTTAACAAAAAGTTGCAGTTTCTTGCCCAGAAACCTTGCTTTATTAATTCAAGAGAAACAAAGTGTTTTATTCCTGATGTAAGGAAAGGTTCATTATTCTCTCCAAATCAGCTTTCTTTGCAGGGGCAGTAGAACATGTGACTGTCACTGACAGTCTGGGTAGGCTTCCAGTGTTGCCTGGTCCCACTGGGATCAGTAATTCTGTCTGAAGCCTTTGGGCTTTGCCTCTGGAGATTGACATGTCCAGAGTTATCTGGTTCTAAATGCCTTTTTGTCTCATTTAAGGATCCTTCAGTCTGATTTGAATGAAGTACCCTAAAGTAAGGCTCCTCTCCAGCGTTCCCATCCACAGGCCTGGACAAGATGCCAAAGCAGGTAAAGAGAAAACCAGGAACTGTGTGTGCTAATTAAATTTTACTGCCAGGAAAGAATTCTTGGCTTATTTCCATGCAGTCAAGATTAGGTAACTACTAATAAATATTCACCCCTACTTCATGAATTGACTGGACCTATTTACTGTGGGTTTGAGCTGTGCTACCAACAGCAGGCAGGGATCTTTGTTGTGCCCTTGGCTCTAACAGGGCAGGTGCCTAGCACATCCCTAAGGGTATTTATTCCCTTCTTCATTTTCTTATCTAACCTCTCCTTTCCCTGTAAGTGACAAACAGGACCTGGAATCTCTCTTAGTTTTCCATTATGTTTGTACAATAAGTGTGTCCTTCCAGCCAGTATTGTCAAGGGCACGGGAGCCCAGAGGGAAAGATTTGAACATTTTTGGTGATTCAAAGGGGACAAATCTTCAGGTAATGCAGGCCAGCTCTTCCAGAACCACCATTTCTCTCCCCTGGCTGTGGTGTGTGTACCCTGAAAATGAAAGTCTCTGCTGGGAAAACTGCAGTTGTGTTGGTCCACAGTTGGACATGGGAGCAGTAGAAGAGCTGGAATAGTGGATGAGGTGAAAGTCCAGCTGGATTCAGCCTTTGACTGGTGCTGATCTGACACCCCCTCTAGGAAAATGGCCAAAAAGGAGACTCTGTCATCCGGAATGACCTCAGTGAGTCATTTGAAGAAGAAGTTAGAGCCTTCCTCAGTGATGAAGAGAAACTGCACCTTTTTGATGACCTCACCAAAGTTAATCCAGTGACAACCACGACAGGTAGGAGCAGCCAGGGGAGGATCTCCTGAGGAATCACTTTCCCTGGCTACTGATCTGGGGTAGTTCCTGCTCTCATTGCATTAATAGGGCCATGAACACAGCAGTTAAAGATTCAAAGCCTATTAAGGCCTGTTCTGAGCCTTTGAAAGTCACACTTAGCACGCTCTGCATGCAGAGCTCACATGGGTGGTGTTGGTTCAGGCAGCCAGGTGTGAGTTAACACTGTTGCAGGACTCCTGCAGGACCTTGGCACTGCAGTTTGGTGTTACTGAACACATCAGAAAACGAGCTCTAACTTAGATTCCAAATATAGCCATGAAATTGGTCTTAAAAAGTAAATTCCTCCCTCAACTTTTAAAGATGATGCTGTTAGAAGCAGCTGAGGCCTGTTCCTAGCAGAGATGGGGAGTTCTTGCCTGTGTGTTCTGCAAGGGAATAGATTTGCCCTCTAGGACTGTGTGAAAAAGAAAAAAACCAGGATTTATTGAATGGAATAGCAGATCCCTTAAAATTTTTACAAACAAGGACAACTCTTGAAGACATTGTTGTGTACATTAGACCCATCTCTCTCTCTTGGTCACCTCATTCTCTGTTAAACCTAATAGGTAACATACCTGAGGATTTCTGTTCCAAACAGGCTCAGGATGAATCAAATACACGTTGCTAACAGAAGGTGTGTTTTTCAGTTCTGAGATGTCTTCAAGCAAGATACAGAGTCAACTTGTTTTACACCAATGCTGGCTGCAGCCTCGTGGCTTTAAATCCATTCCAGCCTTTCTCCTGCCTCTATTCCCCTGAGCTTATGAGAGAGTACCATGTTGCACTTCGTCCTCAGGTAATGCTTGTATCTGAAATAACTGTCCTTCTGCAGAACCCAGATGTCAAGCTCCTCAAAATCTGTGTGAGCAAAACACTCCTAAAAGCTAAAACCCATTTCTAGTGAAATATTAGTTCTGTGAAAAGAGCAGCACTGTTTTCAGGTAAATGTGAGGTGACCTTTACTATCCATTGCTGTTGAACTGTGTAATTACTGTTCTCTTAAATCTGAATATTCTCTTTCACTGCCAGGATTTAAAACCTCACATCTTTGCAGTGGCTGAGCAAACCTACAGAAACGTCCAAAACCAGACGGACCCTGTGAACCAGTCCATCATTGTGAGTGGGGAAAGTGGTGCTGGGAAGGTAAGAAAATTTCTTTTTTTATGACAGTGCTCTTAAGTTTTGAGATCTGCCAGTGATTTGTAGTGCAGAGTGTTGCACTGAAGGAGCAGAGATGAATTAAAACCCCCTCTGATGGAGCACGTAGCCAGTCTGCTCCAGTGTGACTCTCTTGAAATATGTGTGAAGCATTAAGTGATTGCTGCAGTTAAACACACTCTGCTTAATATAGCTGCTCTTCAGGTGACATCTGTCATTTCTGGGAGGGCTGGGTTTGAATCATTCAACAGGAACTGCACCTGAGTTGATGCCCCAGCCTGGTCTGTCTGGGAGCTCGTGTGGGTCTCAGCAAACCCTGTGTAGAGACTTAGATGGAGCAGAGAGTTCAGAGCCTGCCCTGGGACCTTCCCTATTCAGGACAATATTGAGGGTATTTTTAAGCCTGAGAACAAACTGATTTGCTGGGTGTTAATGACTCAAAATCCCTTTATATTCCCTTCATCTTAAGACACTGGCTGTTAATTCAGGCTGAGCTTCCAGATGGTGACATCTCAATGAAACTGCCATTCAGCAAAGCACTCCCACTCCAACAGCGTTTCAATGTGTCTGTGGCACAGAGTTTCCACTGAACCAGAGCTATCAGCCTGACACAGTTCCTCTCTTTAGCCTCCCCACCAGCTGCACACTGTGTCTCCAGCAGCCAGCACTGCTCACTCACTGACACAGCTGATAACCTGGGAAAAACAAGGCCCTTATTGTCAAGCCTCTCTCTTGCAGACCTGGACCTCTCGCTGCCTTATGAAGTTCTATGCCTCTGTTGCTGCTTCAGTTATCTCCCCAAAAGGCAATGAAACTGTGGAAAGGATAGAGAGGAGAGTGTTGGACTCCAACCCTGTCATGGAAGCATTTGGTAAATGAGGCTTTTTTAACAGCAAAAAGCAGTAACGGCCACTGTGGGAATTTTCTTTGTTAGCACACAAATCCAAGCTATGTCTTGGTCCTCCCCTTAAAAGTAAACTCTCAAAATACAGGATCAAATCACCCTTACTATCTGTATGTCCTGCATGGGAGAGTGGAACCACTCTGATTATTCTGTCCCTGGCAATTCCACAGGCAACGCGTGTACCCTGCGGAATAACAACAGCAGCCGCTTTGGGAAGTACATCCAGCTCCAGCTAGACAGGTAACAGTCACTCTGTCAACCCCCTGTTGTCTTGTTCCTTTAAACCTTCACAAGCCTGTTGCTGAAGTCTGCCACAGAATATTTGATCTGCCTTTAGAGCGTATTTTGGTTTTGCTGGCAGCTCACAGTGTTATTATCTCCCTTCTTGTTTCTGCAAGCTCTCACCCTGATCTCTCAAACAGAGCAGTGGAAGAAGAGAGATGCAGTTAAGAACTCTGAATGAAATACGAAATTAGGCTTGCACAAAACTGAAGGTGAACTGCAAAGCATTCACAGTCAGTTGGTGTCACAAAACACAGCACCTGCTGGATTCTGTGAAGAGGTTTTGTTGAAATCTTTGCTCTTTTTCCCCCTCCAGATTCCACCATCTGAGTAGTGCTTCCATTCAGACTTTCCTTTTGGAGAAGACCAGAGTTGCCTATCAGGCCCCCAATGAAAGAAACTTTCATATTTTTTATCAGGTTTGCCTTCAGTTAATTTTGCTGCATATTTCTGACAAACAGTGGGATGAAATCACCAGATTTAGCACAGTTGCAACTTTCAATAATTAACAGTTTCCCTGTCTGCCAGGCTTCCAAATTAAATCACCCTCCCAGTATGTTATTCTTCCTTGTCTGTGAGCTGTAAATACCAAAGGCACAATTCAATCTTTACCTTGTTTTCTGCCTGCAGATCACAAAAGGTGCTACTGCAGAGGAAAGGCTGGAGTGGAACCTTCCAGAAGGGGCTGAGTACCGCTGGCTGCCAAATCCTGAAAGAAACTTGGATGGTAAAGATGAGTTTCACTGTCCATTAAAAACAGCTGGAACTTTAAAGGAAGGCAGGCAAAAATATGTCCTGTTCAATCCCGTGCCCCAGGGCCACCTGCATTAGTGGGACTCTTTTGAAGTTTCAGTTTGCACTATTAAATCTTAAAACTCAACCTGGCTGTTTCTGGCTGGTGAATTTGCATCTCTGGGGCTGTGTTTTGAAACTGTCTTGTCTCTGCATGGGCTTCAGCACCTGCTGCCTCACTTCAGAGCCACAGAGGCATCACTGAGTCAGGGACTGGGTTCTCCAGCCTGTACTGGGGGATTTACCCCAACTGCCTCTGGCTCCCTTGGTGTCCTGTGACAATTCCAGCCGAGCTGGAGCTGTGCAGGGTCCTGCTTGCCTGTGTTTGTGTGCGTGGCTCTGTTCTAACCAGCCCTTGTCTGGCTTTGCAGAGGACAGCTTCGAGGTGACCAGAGCTGCCATGTGTCACCTGGGCATCGAGCGCTCCACGCAGAGCAATGTTTTCAAGGTCAGGTACAGAGAGGGGGCACCACGAGGCTGCTGGGGGGGTTTGGAGTGTCCTCCTGCTGGGGGATTGCTGCAGAAGGAAACCTGTGTCCGTGCAGAGCATGGGCTGGTTGGGGCTCCTGCAGCAACACGTGGGGTTGCACAGCCAAATATTAGATCTTAACTAAAAAGCCTCCACCTGTGAACTGCAGTTTTCCTTCAGGAATTGCAGCACGAGGGATTCACACAGAAGCTTGGAATGTGTTTGCTTCTTCTGGTGCAGAAATGTTTTGACTTGTCCTGTTCCTGGGGTTAAGGAAGGCTCAGAGGACACTGCCTTGGAGGGGAGCTGTTTTAAAAACCTCAGTTATTGATTGTGTTTCAGGTATTGTCAGGCCTTCTCCACCTTGGGAACATCCAATTCTCTAATCCAGTGGATGAATCTCAGCCTTGTGACCTGGAAGACAAAACCAAAGGTGAGGCAACAACCATGCCATGCTCCAGGGAGTCCTGTTATCTCAGTGCAGATGCCTGATGGAAAGGATTACTGCACCCTTCTGCTGATATAGACTATCAAGGTCATAAGCAAACCAAAATTTAAGCTTGTTTTTGTGAGTAAACAAAACTCTAATGCTCCCCTGCTCTGAGAGACAATATCCTTCTGTGACAGGTCAAGGCAACTTCAGCATCAGTCAGTGATTTCAGCAGGATTATTGGCAGAACTGTGACTCTTGATTGCAATCTTACCCTGACATCACAAGACTTTGCAGAAATCTGACCCAGAGTGGAGAGCAGGGCTTTTAACATGAAAGCTTTGAAGTTTTCATGATAAAGACTTGAACAGAGTAACAGATAATCTGTTAAAATTGCAGCATAAATAGAGGTGGTTCTGCATGTCTTTAGGAGGCTTGTGGGTCTAGTTTTCCTTCAGAACCAAAACTGTCCTGAACAGTGAAGTTTCCTACTAGGATTTCACAAGCTCTATTTAATATTAAATTGTTTTTCATACAGCTCAGCTTAGCAAGATCTTAAATGCTTTGTTAGCAAATACTCATTCTTCTACATTTTCTGGTTTTTTCCCTGTTTTTTTTTCTGGCCATGACTGATTTGTCTACCTGGATTTCAAGGTCTCTGCTCAGAAAAGGTGAACAAGTAACAAAGACTAGAGAGACTCTATAAAACACCAACTTCAGTGTGGCAAACTTCAGAATTGCTTGGTATTGCTTCATTTTAAATAGAGTACCTGAAATTCTAGGGGAACTCTACATCTAAATTAAGAGTCTGGTCTTGCAAAACTTGCTCCCAAGTTTGGGTAAAAAAGATCCAAAGTCCACATTAAAGTTGGTGAGCTCATGGAAGTGTCATTTTCCTACACTATAGACCTTCCAGAGCTTAAAGGATCTGCATCCAGGTAACCTGGCACTGTTTGTCCTCCTGAACAAGGCTTTGTGAAGACCACTGGAGATCTGCTGAAGATCCCCGTGGAGGAACTACTGGAATCCTTAAGAATTCGGACAATAACTGCTGGGAAACAGCAGCAGGTGTTCAAGAAGCCCTGCTCCAGAGCTGAGTGTGAGACCAGGAGGGACTGCCTGGCCAAAGTCATCTACGCCAGGTACGGCCGTGCCAGCCCCGGGGCCTTGGGGAGGGAGGAGGGAGGCCAGAGGGATTTACTCCCCTTGGCTTTCTGCTTGGATTCCATCACTGTAACCCTCCCTTCCCCTCTCAACACCCCTTCATTCTGCTGTGCACTGGCAGAGAATCCTTCAGAGTGCTGCTGTTCCGTGCCAGAGATTTCTGTTCCTTCCAAGTGACACCGACAGGAACAGCAGGATGAGAACTCTGCCCTGCAAGCAGCTTCCACCCCATCCCACTGTCATTGCAGGTTGTTTGAGTGGCTCGTTCTGGTCATCAATGAGAGCATCTATGCAGATCCATCAGTGTGGACCAGCTTCATAGGTATGGATATTCCATATTCCACCCTGGTTTCACTGGAAGTCCTTCAAGCTGCTCCTAGACTAAAGCTCACTGTCTTCCCACCTTCCTTCTAGGCCTGTTGGATGTTTATGGTTTTGAAGCCTTCCCTGAAAACAACCTGGAACAGCTCTGTATTAACTATGCCAATGAGAAACTGCAGCAGCACTTTGTAGCACACTACCTGAAGGCACAGCAGGTGAGACCTCAGTAAGAGAAAAAAAAATCTAATTTTAAAACAGCATCTTTTGTCACTTCAATTGTATTTATTTCTGTGCCTCTGGTCAGATTGCAACCTTCAGGCAGTAAGTAATGCCACAGAAACCAGTGGGATGTAACAGTGGCTTTTTAAAGAGGAGAGTGTGGGGCAGTTGGTGGAATGACACAGCTTTCTGTCTTGGGGACTGGAAATCTGTTCCCTGTTATCCAGCTCCACTGTTAAACTGTGCCTGTTAAACTGTTTGGTTTTCTTCAAAGAGCTGAACACTTCAAATTCTTGAGGTAAGTGCAGCCTAGAGATTCTCTTGGAAGCTGCTGCTCATAGCCATGTTAATTCTCTTCCTCAAGCACAGAGTCCCAAAAAAAAGAGTGGGGAGCTCCCAGACTGAGCTCAGTGTGAAGGCAGAGCCCAACAGACCCCTGTCACCCCAACACCCACGTGGTACCTGTGGAGTCCTCCTGCTGCAGGGGAGCAGCTCCATGAACCAGCTGCTGTGTCAGTACCTGTAAAACCAAACCTCAGTGTGCATCAGCTTTTGGGTTTTGTTAGGAATGCTCACAAGTTGTGTTGTTTCACACTAGAGGAGGTATTTGCACCACGCTAAAGGCTCTGCAGTCCCTCAGCTCACTGGTCACACACTGCTAATTCCAGTTCTCCTGAGTGCTCTGGGGGCACAGAGTCCCTTCCAGGGCTGCTCCAGTTCCCCCCCAGTGCAGCTCCATTACCACATTGCTCTTTGCCATTAACTGCATAATCTGGGAAATTATTTTCTTTATGGCACCAGCACACTGGCACCTCCTGCCTCCCAGCATGGCTTTGTCAATTTGTTCAGGAGATAAGTGTTCCTTTGACCACAGTTTGTGCTTTCACATTCCCAGGCTTTTTTTCCCTGCCTGCCCTCCTCAGTGTGCCAGGGGTTAATGGTCAGTGAAGATGGAAACCGAGTTCAAGCACACAATTACTTGCCTTGAAACTGCTCCATGACCTCTGTTTGCTGCTCCCCTCCCAGTCACTGCCTGCCCTCTTACCTCTCTGCCTCTGGCTGGGGCCCAAACCACTTAAATGCCATTAGTGGCTGTGCTGAGCAAGCTTTTGGCAGGAGACTTTTAAAATAACTGCCCAGAGCTTGAGCTTGTTAAACACTCCTGACAGACTGTCCTGTAGTTCAGCATAAATATTGTGCAGATTATTTCAACTAATATCTTTCTGTACTTCCTCTTGGATCAGGCTTTAAAAGGAGCCCAGTTAGTAAAGCCTGGCACACAATGGTTGGTTTAGGGCTGTGTCCCAGTCTAAGGAAGGAGTTCTCCACGTTCCTTGCCCTTCAGGGCAAATCTCAGCACAGCCAGGACAGGCTTTGTGTGACTGTAGCCTCTGTTCACTCTCTAAATCAGCCTTGCAGCTCACTCTGATAAATCTGTGAGGTTCCCAAATACTCAGACAAATTGTTCCAGCAGGATCTGATCCACACTCAGAAGCTACCTGGGCAAGAATACCCTTGTTTGTTTTTTTTTTTTCTCATCTTGGTCTTAAACTCGAGCTGAGCTTTGGATGAGCAGCTGAGCTGGGATTAACTCATTAAACATTAACTGCATCAACTGCACAAGACACAGTTCCAGGCTCTGGTGCCCTCTGCTGCAGGATGATCCTTTCCCTCTTCCTTCAGGAAGAATATGCAGCTGAAGGCCTGCAGTGGTCATTCATCAACTACCAGGATAACCAGAACTGCCTTGATCTCTTAGAGGGAAATCCTCTCAGCATTTTTTCCTTGCTGAACGAGGTAAGTGTGATCTGAACCTTGAACTTTTTTGGCCTAGTTTCCTGCCTTTGTCCCACAACACCAAAGAAAATATGAACAGAAAACTTGTCAGATATACGATTTCTGCAGAGCTCCGTTTTCAGAATAATCATGACACTGCTCCCTCATATTCTGAGTATCTTTTTCCCTCTGATCCTGGATGTTCTGATTCAAATACGAAGCCTCAGTTACTTCCCATCCTCCCCACCCCCCCAATATTCCAGGGCTGGCATGCTGCAAAAGCAAAAAGGCTGTTGATTTTAAATTGAAGTGGTTCATCTTTTAGAGTCAGTTCTTTGTGACAAATCCCATCTCGTTTGCAGGAGTGTCGCCTGAACAGACCCTCCAACCCCGCCCTCTTCCAGACTCGGATTGAGAAAGCCTTGTCTAGTAACCAGTGTTTAAGTCGAGACAGGTTTAGTAAGAAGCCCAACTTCATCATCTCACATTATGCTGGCAGAGTCTGTTACCAGCTGGCAGCAATGGTGGAGAAAAATAAGGTAGGTGTTTCCAGAGAGACCAAATCAAAGCACCGCGAACAAGTCTATTCAGGGGTGTGTGCTGGATGTACATACCTTGCTCCAAAGAAATCCTTCAGGCCATGTATAGCTGGGGAATGTTCTTGCTCTGGTTTTCAGTCCATCACTGGCACAAACAATTCCTTTGTTAGACCTTTCAGCTGAGGATTAAGTGGACCATCACCAAATCAGGGCCTCTCCCATTCCTGGGGATGCAGAACTGTTAATGGCATCAGGGCATTTTTATAACCATAAATAGAGAGCTTCATTTCCCCTAAAAAAAATCTGGTGAGTTTATGAGAAACAAGAGCATGGACTTTACTGGAAATTCTGGAAGTATTCAAATTTTGGCCTCGTTGTGCCATCAGGGAATAAATAAAATAGGTGATGCCATGAAACACCATCTCTTAATTAAAAGGAATATTTCTAACAGACTTTCTAATGTTTGCTGCAGACTGTCCTTTTAAACCAGTGCTGAGGCTTCTGGCTCACTGAAGCTGAATAACAAGAACAATGGAGGGAGCAGTCACACATTTGACTGGATCTGCTAAATATTCAGGCAAACATTGTTTTCAGTTCCCAAATCTGACTATGAATGAATGGACACGGTCAGATTTGGAACTGCAGCTGTGGTGAAATCAAAGCTGGCATCAGAAATACTGTTCCATCTATTTATGTGGAATTTTCAGTCATTTTCAGAGATGGCAGTGTCTGCCCAAGTCCAGATTCTAACACATCATGTCTGTGTTTGCAGGATGCTGTTCCACCAGAGCTGGTCCATGTTTTGCAAAACTCTAAGGACTCTCTGCTTCAAAAATTATTTCCTGTGACAGAAAACAACCAGAATAACATCAAAACCCAGAACAGAGCACCTGTTGTTACAGTGGTGTCCAAGTTCAAGGTACATCCTCTTCAGCTTCCTGCTTTCCACAGCTGCCTTCGTGACTAGATGAGAAAACAGGAGCTGGATGAAGATCAGTAAATGATGTAAAACTGAAACAGCTGTAAAACAGAAACAGCTTCAGACTCCTGATATTGTCTGGGTCTTAACTCCCTCTGATTTTACCTTTAACAGTTGGGCACCTGCCTTTTTGAGGCTGCTTCTTACCTGTTCCTCTTGAGGGGTTGCTGTCAATGCATGGCCCTGCTATAATTTTGGAAACTTTCTGAATTTACCATCAACAACTTGATGAAAGCATCCATAGAGTGGATTTTTTTTTTGCTCAAGTTGTCCCTGTAGAATTGCTCTGAGTCTGTAAAGCCATCCTTGCGAAAAAGCAGCTCCCTGGGTTTGACAGAAGACCCCTGATGAGCTGAGCTCCCTGTGGAGGAGTTGTCCCTGATCCCTCCTGTGTCTGTTTTGTGCAGAGCTCCCTGGAACATCTCATGCAGATTTTGAACAGGACCACCCCACACTACATCCGCTGCATCAAACCCAATGCTGACTGCAAGGCCAGGACTTTTAAAAGAGAAGAGGTAACTTTTCCAAAGCCTTTCCTCACTGAGAAGCTTCCTGGAGACGTTGTGGGGCCTTTGCATTGCAAAGCTCCTCTCACAGCACATTTTGAAATAGCTGCTTCTCCTTTGAGGCTGCAGAGAAAAACCTCCCTTCAGAGTCACTGATGGTGCTTGTCCAGAACAGAGCCTGTGAGCACAGCAGCTCTTCCAGGTGCAACTTATGTGTTGCTGTAGGAGAAGCTCTCTTCCCAGGACACTCCTGGGTTATTTGGGGTGCTGCCCTCCCAGCCCTCAAACAGATGAGGGTGATCTGAGTGCTCAGCAGCCCTGGGCACACAGGGATCTCCCAAACAAACCTTTGCTTGCTCCTGGAGTGCAGGACAAGTTGGATGAGACCAGCTGAGGACTTTGGGAGCAGAGCTGTAACTAGAGACCCTCATCTGATGGGAAAACAAGCAGCTGGAGTGTTGCTGCCTTGACTTTAAACACTCATAGAATTTGCTGAGTGCACAGTAGTGTTAAAACAATAAGGAGAAAATAGTATTAAAATACCCCCACTGGCTTTTCACCTGCTGCTGCATTCGGTCAGTCAGGGTGTGGATCCCACAAGAGAGGAGCAGCTCCCAGAGTGTCACCTAAACCATCCCAATTTATGCCTCAGGTTCTCAGCCAGTTGCAGGCATGTGGAATAGTCGAAGCCATCACCATCAGTGCAGCAGGATTCCCTGTCAGGTGAGTCCAGACTTCTTGAGCATAACCCACTTCTGCAGCAATTAGTGGCATATTAGTTATTCAGAAGAGCTTATAAGCAAGGAAACCCAAATATTTTGCACTTTGTTTTAGGCTTCAAAACTACTACAAAGTAGTTGAAAGCTTTCAAAGCTGTCTGAGAGCTCACTGTACCTTTCCAGCCTGAGAAGCTGGGGAAGAGATGTTTTGATGTGGACTATTATGTACTAAAATTTTTCTAACTGAACGTGGCTTCACAGCAACATTTTTAGCAATTAAAATTAAATCACAAAAGGCATTTATCTAAGTGTAGACATCTCAGAGCTCAGCATCCCATCACAGCCTTGCTGGGCTTTCTTGACCACGTTTAGAGGGTGCAGAGCGAGGCCTGAGATAGGCACAGCTCAGCACTGATGGGGTAAAGTTCATCATTGTCATATCCAAGCACAATTCCTGCCCAGTCTTTGCTACAGGCACCACTGGGAGTTTGTAGTTTCTTGCCTGTTGGTGACTCTTTAGGCATCAGTCTGTTTGCATTCCCTGCACTGGATCTGTGAAGCCATTCTGCAGTTTTTACCCCCAAAGGATAAGCTCTTTGCCACAGTGGTGACTCTTCCCTGGAATTCACTGTGTCTGTCTGCCAGGATCCCCTTCCAACGTTTCACTGAGCGCTACGAAATGCTGAGAGAGTCCTGTGGGCCCAGTAAAAGAAGAGTGTGTGATAAAAGCAACTCTCACACTGCTGAGGAAAAAGGTATGTTTGTGCAGATAATCCCTCTGCCATCAAGTAAAGTTACCACTGCACCCATTTGATATTGCATAGGTCAGGTGATTACTGTGTTCAGCACGAGGGACACCTCTGTTCTCAGAATACTTCTCTAATCTGTCACCAGTTGGAGTTTCTAATTTGCCTAATGCTTACAGCAGGCTCTTTTTAAAATCTTTCCTCTTATTGCTGGTTTTCTGTGTTCCTCTTGGCTGGAACAATTACAGTTACAGTGGTGTCTGGGGTTCCCTCCACCCAATATAATTTGATTTAGAGTTGGTTCTTTAGCAGACTTGAAAAACCTCTTACCTTTTGGCTCATGTTCCTTCTCCTTCCTTTCTTTTTTTCCCCCACTTTGCTTCCTTGCTGAATCACTGACCTTCCAGCTTACCTGGATTCTGCTGCTTCTTCCACCTTTTGCAAACTTCTCTTTTTCTAAGCAAGAGCGAGGATGGACTTTAAAAAACACAACCCAGTCTACAAGGTAATGCCTTTGCTGTGAACCCCTAAAAGGAGGACCTCATCAGGAGGTTACATTTAATACTGAAGGTTCCTGCAACCCCTTTCTCTCTCCCAAATTAATCCCATCTTCACCCAGTGGGTCTGTTCCATAACCAGCAGGAAGCAGGACCAGTAAGTACCAGCCTGTTCAGATAAGTAAAATGTCTGGATATCCATTCACTGGCTGGAAATGGAGTGGAGGAAGGAAGTACAGGCTGGAAAATTACTTACACACTGTATCTTTCCCCCTCAATTACAAACCCATTAGCTGCAAAGCCTCTGTGTGATAGGTTCTTAGTCCTTTTTATCTTTAGGGGGTAATAAGCTGCAAACAAAGCAAAACAAATTTCCCAAACACGGGGATAAGCTTTTGGTTCCCTTATCAGCCCGGCCCCATGAACACCATCACAGGCACCAGATGTCTTCCTGTAGGCAAGAATTGCTCCTATTTGTTTTCAGTACCTTAAAATGCTCTCATCTCCTTAGAAATATTTATAGCAGAAAAGCAAACAGTATCCAGGATGGAATGATACAAAGCCCATTGCAGGAACTCCTTGAACAACACAATCTCTTTCAAGGACAGCTCTGAATTACGTCTGAATCTGCAGTTAAGATTCAGCTGGCCAACCTCTTTGTCTCATGATGTAAAAAGCTGTGCACTGTGTCCCACAAATGGTTTTAATAACCTCTAATTGCTGCAATAAAGTCCTGCTCAGTACCTGACCCCGTAGCTGCTTCCAATGCCCTGGGAAGGCTGGAGACCTGTGCACAAGTTGTCTCCCCCTCCTGCACCTTTCAGTACATTAAGGCTGAGTCCAATTCCTTGCTTTTTGTTCTTTGTTCCCAGTTAAAACACCCCCCACACTGGTTGTCTGGTTGCTGGCACCTGGTGAAATCTGTGCTGTCCCATTTTACCCCAAAGCCCAGTGAGGCTGAGTGCTCTCAGCCATCACCTCCTCCCCTCTTGCTGGAGGTTTTCCCCCTCTAGATGGCCAAGAAATCTCAGTGTGAAGACCATTCCTTGGTCCTGATTTCCAAGTCTTGTGACTCCTCCTCCTCAATGCTTCGTTTCCAGGCGAGACTCCAGTGATGGATGAAGACAAAGCATCACGTTCTGCTGTTCTTGGGATCCTGCAGAACGTTGTTATGGGACAAAGCACTGCTGAGCAAACAGGGAGTGGAGCAGGAACTCCCTCAGTGTACTGTGGGAAGACCAAAGTATTCCTGGCCAGTTCTGTGGTAAGTTGGCTGACAATTCTGGAGCTCACCTGCCCAGTGGGGATTCTGGCACAGGTATCACCATGGTGGGGGCAGTGCTCCTGCCAAGCCAGTGTGACCAGAATTGGGCATTTTCCTTCAAATTACTCAACTCAGTCAGGCATCCATCAGAACCCAGCCCTCAGAAGCTGTTTAATGGCCTCTGTGGAGCCAAGGGACAAGGAGCTGCACTTGTGTCTAGAACTGTCAGGATTCTCCCAATTCCAGGAAAGATTACAGCTTTCCTTACCTTCAGCTGACAGATCTGGCTACTCCAACTGCCCCACACAGCTTCCTTGGGGAAGAAGATGAAGGAGACAGAGCTACCTTTGCCAAGCTTGCAGGATGCAGCCATAGAACCCCCTTCAGTGAAGCTGGTTTTAAGCCAGCTGCTACTGTGACCCCCCAACTACTTACATTTTTGTCTCCATATTATCTAATAAGCACTAATGGAGTGCTGTCACTTCCCACACCTAATCCAGCAGTCACAGGACACTGGAATGAGGATGTGGCTCTCTGACAAACACCAAGAGGCTGCAGAAAAGGGAAGAGTTGAGAGCAGAACTCTGCCCTGAGTACTAACTCCATGCTCCTGTCCCCACTGCAGCTGGAGCTACTGGAAGCCAGGAGAACAGAGGTGTTAAATGAGAAAGCATTTTGCATTCAGTGTTGCTGGAGGAGGTTTAAGCAGAAGAAGTCTGCCAAGGAAAAACAGTCTGCAACTGTCATCCAAGCAGGTAACTCCACAAAAATGTGGCTGGAACAACAGAACGAGGAACATTTCCAGTTATGTTGGGGGATTAAAGTGGCAGGGGTGGTGAAGTGCCACCTCTTACACTGTGTGCCAGAGCTCCTGAGATTGTTTGTACTCAGCTTTGTTTCCACTGAACCCTCAGCTGTCCGTTCCTGGCTGGCCAGGAGTCGGTTCCGAAGGACGCGCGGGGCTGCCAAAGTCATCCAACGTGGCTGGAGGAGATGGAAGGTGAGGGTGTGGGGACAGGGAAGCACAGAACTCAGTCACTGAGGCTTTTTTTTTTAGAAGGCATCTCCCTCTTAGTAGTTACTGCTCTGCCTCAACTAACTACAAAAGCAGCACTGTCACTGCTCCATTAAACTCTTCTCCAGCTGAAGAGCAGAGGATGCCAGTCCTGCTTCTATTCTGCAGAATAAACCCATTCCTTACCTTCATGGGAATGCCCCAAAGGGTCTGCTGCCCTTTCAGATTCCCTCCTTTCCAGACTCTTTAAATTCTGCTCAGGGTGTCTGAGAACCTCGTTGAACACTGTTCCTTATCTTCACCAGGCGAAAATGGCCACGTTGGCAGCGGCAGAACTGGATGAGGGGGAAGGGGAGGAGTTCCCAGCTCCTGGAGCCACGGTGATCCCGGCCAAACCGCCTTGTTCCTTGGACACAGCGTGGCCTGGGCAGGCCATTGTCCAGTTCTGGCCCCTGGGCCTTGTCCTGGCTGCTGCCCCCGTCACGGCCACAGGGCCCCGCAGGGACCTGGCGCTGCTGGGCTGGCTCAGGGGGCTCCAGGAGAGCGGCTGCTCCAGGCTGGAGAGCCCTTCCCTGGGCTGTGGCATCGCTTCCATCAGAGCTCTCCCACAGGTAACCACCTCACGGACCCCAGTCAGCACGGGCAGGGTGCCAGGAGTTCAAGGAATAGTCCTGGATACCATTTCCTACCAACAAGCTGCAGCCACTGGCTGCCCTCAGAAACTGCACCTTGTCACAAATCACTTTGGTGGGTTTTTTGGAAACTTTTCTGAGGTTGCATAAAATTCTGGGTGCAAGAACCGGTCACAGTTACTGCAGGTAGGCAGAAGCAGTGGCAAGTTCAGCACTAAACACTCCAATCTCCAGAGTTTAAGCTAACTCCAGTTCAAATTACAGTACTGGTACTCAGTTCTCTTAAATCCATTTGTACTAAAACTCCTCTGGAGGTCCTCTTCTATCCTCACAGTCACTAGCTGCTCAGAGACACTAAGCATGAACAACAAAATCACCTCAAAAGCTGGCCAGCCCCCCAGCTGACCTCTCCACCTCTTTTCCTTGCAGGGCTCTGTCAGGTTCCACTGCAGGAAGTCCCCCCTGCACTATTCCAACGTCAGCCCCCACAGGGATGCCTGTTCCATCACGGGATTCAACCAGATCCTGCTGGACAGAAAGGAACTCCTGCCCACATAGGCCTGGCCCCTGCACACCTCTGCCTTCAGGGAAGGGCTCTCTGCAAGCTGCTGCTTTCAAATCACTCAACGGCCACATCTGCTGCTACCTCAGAGCTTCCACCTCGCTGCCTTGTACGTAAAATACAATGTAATGTAAGATAGGTCAAATTTGGGGGGTTTGGGGGCCATTCCTCCACACAGGCACATGTTACAGGACACATCAGCACTATGAGAACAATCAACTAAACCAGATCAGGTGCTCTAAGCAATAAATACTTGAACTGAACGCTGCTGGCACTACCTGGAGAAGCAAGAGGCTGGTCATGAGAGAGCAAATAATGCAAATATTCCTGATTCCTGCTGGGTTTTCAGAGGTACAACCCTCCTGGGTGACCACCAGTGTTCCCCAAACACTGGCACACCTCTGACTGACCGAGGGAGGGAGGAGCAGCCAACGTAACACTGAGGGCAGATGTCTCAGGGAAAAGCAAGACTGGGCTCTTGCTTTTTTCTCTCTATGACTGAAATATATGAGCTCTCACAGCTGCCAGGCGTTTCCAGAGCTCCCCAAACAGCACTGCCCTGCCCACGGTCTCATCAGAGGTGCTCTGTACCGTCCTTTTCTTGCTCATGGGTCTCAGAAATGTTCAGCTCCTCTGTGTATGTCATTTTAAATAAACTGCTCAACACCTTGTCAAGGTGTCTGGCCATCCCAAACAACGAACAAAAACATTTCAGAGTATTTGTCGATTAAAAATAAATGCAAATATATTTAATATTGTCACTGTGAAGTAACATTTGCCACGGTTGCCAATATTTCTGTACCAACACAAAGCAGGTCTGCAGAGTGTCAGGTTCAACCCCCAGTCTCTAGAAACCTCTCACTGTCAACTCTGAATTGAAATCAGAGCACTGAAATCCAGGGGCAAAGTGACCAGACCCTGAGGAAAGACACAGAATGGAGCAGCTCTGCAGCACAGAACCTCAAGGAAAGGAAAACGTGCTCACTCGGGGAGGATGTTCTCCTTCTCGGGAGGCTCCACAATCCTCAGGCAGCAGTCTGCAAACTCCACAAACAGGGGCTCCTGCATGAACCTCCTCATGAGGGAGCTTTTGTCTTCTGCCTGGTCGATGGTGAGGAGCAGCTGCCGGAGGTGTGGGTTCAGCAGCAAAGCCCTCAGTTCTTCTGATTCCCCTTTAAAAAGAAAAAAAAAAGATAAATAGGAGTAATCTCAAAGGGTTACAAACGAAGTTAAGACCTTCCTTATTTTGCAAATAAACTTTCAAAGAGACTGGTGAAAGGCCAAATATCTGATATTTAACTCTTTAAGGCCTTGCAACGAGCTGCACGACTGGGAGCAGCTCCAAGCAGAACTCCTGGGAATGGGGAGTATTTCTGCTAAAGCCCCACCATCCCCACACCCGGCTGACCCCCGAATTCCCAAACTCACCTAAAAGCT
>NW_021940796.1:2005955-2013582 GCF_001715985.3 Manacus vitellinus
GGGGGTGGTGGAGTTCCCAGAAGTCCCTGATAGAACAGCAGTGCTCCAAAATAAAACAAAAAAAAAAACAATGGAGAAAAGAAATTATCTTGCCTGAGTTACATTATCCATTTAAATAATTCATTTTAATTCTGTGTCACTTAGGGCCATCCATTTCCTTAAATACTTGAATTTCAATTCAGACAAAAGAAATATCCCTGAAGTTCTTCAGTTTGAAGCAGCACAGGAGAGGGGTTTGTCACCAATAAAGGGAACCACTGAGTATCAGATGTGTTAATGTGATGGCACTTCCCAGTTCTTACATTAGTGAGTGAACCCATTTCTTACCCAAAACATCTCTTTTCTCATACCCAGCCAGGATCAGAGCAATGGGATTTTCCCTCAGTTCACTCAAACCTTTTGAAGTGGGGAAAGAACAACAACAACAAAGCAAAGAAACTGGAAATAAATCCCTGGAAACTCCAGTCTGTGCTGGAAGGGCTGATTTGGGTTGGATTGTGCGTGTGATGAACGTGAGAACATCATCACTGTGTGGATTATTGATGCCACTTTATTGGTGTACACTGATGAAACCCCACAGAGCAGCATCTGAGAGCACTTTAAAAAACCAGCAAGGTGGGCTGATGTCACCAGATCTGTTAAAACCAGGCTTCTGGTTGGGGCAAGAGAAAATAAACCTGCTTTGGTTCAGGCAAGAGATCAGAAGTTTGAACTCTGAGATTCTTCTAGAACATATCCCTGTGTAACTAAGAATAAACATCCACCTCCACTAGGATCTGATGAAACAATATCTACTAAATAAATAATAAATATTCAGGAGCCAACTTTCCTTTTTTTTTTTTTTTTTGAAAGAGAGGGAGTAAGACCTTTTTCTTTTACAAAATACTTGGTCTTGACATTTTTATTTTGTTTTGCACAGGCAACTCAACTTCAGTTCTGATCCTGAAGGATCCAGCCAAGGTTGTCACCTGGAACAGCACAAATTTCACAAGCCATGGACTCGAGTGTGCCTCTATAAGCAGAAATATGAAAGATGTAGCCACAAATGTCTCACAAAAAACATGTAATCCAGCTACACACTGCAATTAAAATTACCCCAGGAAAACAGGGCTGAGTGCCCTGTTAATAAAGATTCATCCAACAGTCAAAGAGACAATTTGACTGAGTGTAAATGAGAAAGTAAAATGACAATTTCCCCCAGACTGCTGAGAATTTTCCAGCCATTTAACTGCCTTCAAAGCCATACAAACCACACAACAGGAATGGGAGTCTGGGCAGCGAAGCGAGAGCAGCAGCAGCACAAAGTAAACAGGGCTAATGGAGTTATTTTTATCTCCAAGGAAAACAGCTCCCCTGCTCCCAGCTGGAGGCAACACAGACCAGGGGCACACACAGCCACTTCCCCAAGGAGAGCCAGGCAGCACAGCTCCTCGCTGCTGAGGGCTTTGGGAGACACAGAGTCCAGCCCCCCTTTCAGGGCTGCCCACACTGGTTTCTGCACCCCAACACCTCCCCCTCGCTGGGTGCTGAAGCACCTGGGCTTCAGGAATGGAATCACAGGAAACACGGTTGGAAACAACCTCTAAGATCAAGCCCAACCATCATCCCACCACTAAACTGTGCCCCCCAGTGCCACATCCACGTGTTTTTTGAATCCCCCTGGATCTGGAGCGATTGCAGAGCTCTCCCTGGCTCCGCTGGGCAGGTCAGGCAGTGCTGCAGCAGGGGCAGCCCCACCTAGATGTGCTCGATGGCACAGGCTCGGACGCTGTTGGTGGAGAGGCACTTCAGAGTCTTGAGCTTGGCCCCCAGGGTTTTGAGCTTGAGGGTGTAGATGAGGGGGTTGCCCAGGCAGTTGATGGTGATCAGCATGGCCGTGCAGTTCCTGAAGATGTAGACGCCCGGGTAGAGGTCGATGTGGCACCGGTGGTTGGTGGCATCAAAAATGACCCCGGCGAAGAACGGGGCGTAGGAGATCAGCGCCAGCAGCCAGATGAAGATGCTGGTCCTGGCCACCTGGGTCTCAGCCGATTTGTAGGTGCCGGTGGCTTGCCCGCACGCCTTCATCCTCAGCTTCCTCCTCCTCAGGATGATGATGATTCTGAGGTAGGTGAACAGAGGTATGATAAAGGCCACCACGAAGTTGGGGACGGCGATGAAGAAGAGGTAGTTGACGCAGAAGGGGCTGTAGAGGACCGAGACGCTCTTTTCCCTGTGCAGGCAGTTCCAGCCCATCAGTGGCAAGCAGCCCAGAAAGAAAGCAAGGACCCAGTTGGTGAAAACCACGGCTATGGAATGGTTTCTGGCAACCCTGAATCTCGTCCTCATGCTCTTGGCCACAGCCAGGTAGCGCTCGACCCCGATGCTCACCAGGTTGTAGATGGTGGATAAAATGGACGTCGTGTACAAGGCGTAAGGGGCGAGCATGTCCTCGGACCCAAAGATGGTGATGTCGGGGTTGGTGATGAACAGCGTGGAAATCCAAAAGCCAGAGAAGCTGGTGAAGAGATCAGAAACAGCCAAATTGCAGAAGAGGATGGAGATGGGCTTGTGCAGGTCCTTGGTGGCCAGGCGGGTGAGGATGACGGTGCAGTTGAAGAGCACGGACGCCACGTTGATGGTCAGCTGGGGGATGGCCAGGGCAAGCACCAAAGAATGACTCCAGATGTCTGTGTAGTTAGCAGAGCAGTTTGGAAATCCATTCATGGTGGAAAATCCTCCTTTCAGCCCTCAGCCAGGTCGGCTTCACTCATCCCATACTCCGTGAGAGACCACACCACACGAGAGCTGCTGCCACCTTGTTCCCCAGGTGGGGAGTGGACCCTGAGGCGCAGCTTCTACTGCCACATCATCATCATCATGACAGTGGATTAAACTTTAACCACATGTGGTATTAAATATTTGGGTTACCACCTCAGGGCATCGCCAATTACCGTTCAGTTGCTAGGACAGCCCAAACTGGAAAACATATTTGTTGCTACATGGATGAGCTGCTGAAAACAACCTCTGCCAGCAGTGAAATCTGGCCAGATCTTGAGAGGATGAATGATCACAGCAGTAGTTTAAAATTCTTTAAGGATAGTCTAAAATGGAATTAATGTGAATTCAGCTTTAACTCACCAATAAATTAGATGATAAAGGATTAGAGAGTCAGGAAACAGAGAGCAGAATTTTGTGGGTTTGGAGGGGGGAGTGTGTGGCTGATGGAGCTGAAATAAGAACATCAGTGTTGGGTCACCAACCTGGCCCTCAGCTCCTGCCTAAGCAGTTAGGAAAATGCCTTTTTTTCCACCTTAATTCCTGGATGAGGATGTAGCTAAACAACAGCAGACATCACTACTCATGCTCATTACAGGATATTTTGTGTTTATTTAATGTGTGACTTGCACATTAATAAACCAACATCAATAGCATTATATCTTTTCTTTCTCTATCTTTGTAAAGGCAAATGATTTTTGAGAACTGGATTTAAAATACTTGAGCCTTGGAGAAAAAAAGCCTTTGGGACACACATTCCATGCTCTCAGCAGAGGGCACTGCTGGAACAAAATACAAGGTTCAGTGGGAACAGGGAGATTTTAACCAGCAGAGCAGTTCAGGTGAGCAGTACAATTGCCCAGGTAAAGCCATGTTATGTCCGAATTTATTCTGATTTAACTCATTTCTCACTGTCATCCTAACAAAAGATTAATTTCCATGAGTAACAATTTTATACTGTGATACTGCCAAGCAGCTCAGCTGAGTTCACGGGCTTTCCACACTCAGCACTGACATCTGATCATTGCAGCAGCAATTCCAGCTCTAGAGCAGGAAATCTGTGAGCTCTGATAGCTCTGCCAAATTTAAAACATCAGAAATTCAGGCTAAAATGTGGAGCTTGAAAAGGAAAATTCTAGGGCTCCTTTTCTCCTATTGAAATGTATGAAAGTGTATTCAGGTTAGTGTGCAATTAGTACACAATAAATATGTACTAGAAATACTTTAAGTATTTCAGGTGGTCACATAGAAATGCAAAGAATGATTATATAGAAATAAAGGGCTGCAAAATGACGGATCAAGCCTGTGGATGTCTTAACATCCTATAAAATATTCTTCTCCCAGTGTCCCAGATAAACCATCCTTTGTGCATCCTGGAACCCTCCCTGTCAGCCACACCTCTGGTGTGAGGTTGCTGCTGAACAAGGGCTCCACTATTTCTGTCACCTCATCAGTGCCAGCACCTCGAGTCAGCAAATCCTTTCAATGATCTGAAATGCTGCAGATATTCCTGAAAATGCTACTTGAAATCGCTCTAATTTGAAAATTTGGCGTTCGAGCACTAAGCACTAAACGAAATGAGATCGGAATGTAATTAAAATAATATCAAGTAGTACAAACAGCTCTTCACAAAAGCTTTGTAATCTTATTTCCCTAATAGAATTACATAAAAATTAGCATAATGTTGCTAGATTAAGGGAGACAATATTAGTGTGGAAACTGCTTTTTTTAGTGGGCTTTAACATACAGAAACCACCAGGTTTGTGCATTCCAACCCTCTGGGATACAGCTGGAGCTCTCAAAACCAGATGAAAACTACTTTGAATTGAAAACTCAGAGACAGAGCTGCTACACATCCAAACCTCTGCACATCACAACCTCAGTCCAAGGCATTTTTCTACTCCCATATTCCAGGAACTGTGTGACCTTCCTGGTACTTACCTCACTCTACATCTTCGAGGAAAGTGTGTTATCTACATCCCATAAACGGGAAAGAGCAATCACATTATTTGTTTAAGATCCCTCAGAAGTCCAGAGAACCCAATCTAATCTCCAATTGTTCAGGTTGACACCTCAAACACTGGCTGTACCATGCTGTTGGCAGCCTTTGATTTATAACTATCTAGACCTCGCCTTCTACAACATTTTTTAGTTCTAGAATTGTTTTTCTTTTAGTTCTATGATTGGTTTTATATTTTTATATCTGTCTGAATTGGTGTTATTTTGATACACGTCATGTGTTAAGAAATGGCCTTATTTTGTAGAGAATCTCCAAGTTCAATAATAATTACCTGATGATTGTGCCTGTGGAGAAGAAAATAATCACTGAACATGTTGAAGAGATGGAGAAGGAGACATGAGAAGCTTCAGGTGGAAGTTTTAATGATGATTCAAGTGGCTGTTGTGGGAAATGCATCTTTGCCCCCCTCAGCTCAGTCTCAGAACTGCTCACAACTGCAGCTCTCAGGGATTCTCAAGGGCTCAGGACAACAGGCCAGCTGGGACATTCCCAAGTTGATCTTAAAACAGGAAATTTGGTCCAGGAGCCGAGTCCCAGCTCTGCTCAGTAACCCTTGGACAACAGACACACTTATCTTGGTGTGATGCAGAGCAACCTTTGTGCTGAGAGCACTCTGAGGAACTGAGTTATGCCTGAAAACTACAGGAGAAAAAGCTGCATCCACGTCATGAAAACAAGAATCCCACAGCACAGGGAGTAGAAGGTGAGCTGCACGTGGTTTGGTGTCACCTGCAAGGTCATGGACACACATTATACACACAGGAAAAACCAGGCACTGGGAGGATGAGGGATTCCACTGTCCTGGTTTCTTCCCTGTCACATTCTCCCTGAGCTCACAGTCAATTCCTACTCGTTCCTGACACTCCAGCTCTGCACTTTCACAACAGATAATACCTTACCTGAGCCAAAAAATGGCCAGTGCCACCCAGGTCAGCTGAGCATGGAGGCAGAGTCACTCCATGGGTCCAGGGTTCACTTCCATGACCTTCAGTGAGAGCAGAACATCCACCTGCTCACTCTCTCAGTGGCCATCACGGGGCCTGCGAAGAAGAAACAGTCATGAAGGACAGTAATACAAATAAGGAGCCTATTTATCCAGTTTATGTTTTAATTTATGCAGATTAAAGTCTTCCTTTCTGGAGAGGAAGGCACAAATGGGATGTATGATCTCCTTCCAAGATTTTTCTGGGATGTTTTGAAAACAGAGAGCTCTGCTCCTCCTCCACCCTCTCTCTTTGAGGAGTTTTTGCCTCACAGGTTTGGAGTTATCCAACGTCCCAGCGCTTTTTCCACAGCCCTACCAGGCACATGAAGTGAAGAAGATAATCATCAGGCTTGAAGTCTCTGAGTGCTGTTCAGCAGCATGTTACCAACAAGCCACAAAATATTGGCAAGGTAGGTTTGTTGTGAGGATATTCCCCAAACCAGACCCTCTTCCCCTTTATCCAGAGCCAGAACTGGTATTTTCACCTTTTGAGAACTTGCATTGTCCTGTCTAAAAGGAAACAAACAGGAATAAATACCTAAACCCAGGTGTATGGCAAGCAAAGCCTTCCACTGATAATTTAGATGTGAAGAAGCCAGAAAACATCTTATCCCTGCTCCTGAGTATTCCATGGAAACGACCCTGTGCTTGTTCCCAACGGAGCAGACTCGGGGAGGATCAGAGCCAGCCCACATTCCTCTGGAAGATGAAGGCCCAACGACTGTGATTCACCAAGAGCTGTGAAATTCCAGATTTCCTGTTCAGTGGTGTGGGAACTGTAACGAATAAAATGGCAGCACACAAGTAACTAAAGAGCACTGAGCGTGTTTTCTCACACACAGGGTGGGGTTCCCAGTCACAAAACTCATCTGGGTTTGAAGTCTCTTGGAAGTGCTTCCCTCTCCCATCGCAGGGGCGATTCCTCCTGGGTCATTTGTGACCAGGATTTGGCCCTGGGCCAGTCTGACCCTCACAACCCTTAGATTTTCCTTCTCTAAGAGCAACAGCTCAGCCTCCAGCCCGAAGAGCTGAGCCACAGCCTGGGCTTTGGGTCTCTGATGCCTTTTTGGCACGGATTCAGCCCCAGCCAGCCCTCATCCCTTCTGCTGGGACATGGGATGCAACCCCTCAGCTGGAGGGCTGGGGACAGCTCTGGCCTCCCTCCCCTCAGCACTTGGTGGGATCCTGTGGCTCAGACTTGTGAAAGCCTCACGAACCACCACATCCCCCCCAAACTTCCCTTGGGAGCAGCAGGATAACGTCAGACCTCACACGTTCCAGAAACCAGGCTGGGGGAACATCCCCAAAACCTTTGTTGCTGTGGCTCTCAAGGCAACAAAATAAATGCAGTTTTCACTGGTTTTGGTGTTCCCACCTCCCCTGTAGCTATGGACACAACTGCAATAATTCTGCCAGGAAAAACCAGCCTGGAGTTCAGTGATCTGCTGTCACCTCCCTGCTTAACCTTGAGTCTCACCTTCTCTGACCAAGATCCTCACACGTCTTTAGGTTCAATGTCCAAAACCAACTCACAGAGTAATTCCTTTCGAAATTATCCCAAGGTGCAGCACTGCCATGGAGAACTGATAACCAAGTACCTGCCAGGTGAGCTTCTTTAGAAAAAAATAAGGACATCACACGATGTCTGCCCTGCTTCTTTAATTTACAGGCTTCATAAGGAGAGGGAATGTCTTTCCCTGAGCGTGCCTTCACTTCCTAGAACAAATAAAGGCTTAATTGATATGACTGCAGTGCAATTTATTGTCACTTTAATAGTGATAGGCTGAAAGGCTTGGGGGGGGGGAGGAAAAAAAAAGGGAAAAAAAAAAGGAAAAAAAACAAAGAAAAAAAACAAACCAAGAATC
>NW_021940796.1:2013849-2023870 GCF_001715985.3 Manacus vitellinus
GCTCGGAAGTGAAAAAATGCCACTAATTCCCTTATTGTTCTTGTCACTGCAGCAACTATTTATCTTATCACCATGTGCTAGGCAAATCATCCTCTGTGCAGGCTCTAACTGCCTAGAGCAGGATGGAAAAACACTCCCCAACAGCTCTTCATTGTTGGGGGGTTATTTATAGCCGGTTTTTTTATGAATAAAAGAGCTGCTCGTGAGTCAGCTGTGCCGGTGTTATTGCAGGTCCTGAGCCCGTGCCACCCTTCTGCTGACAGCACAGCCTTGCCCTGGGAGCTGCAGCTCTTGGGGAAGGCAAAAAGCACTTTCTTGGCTCCTCGTTTTTTAATTCAGCCCTTGCTGGATGACTCTGCATGCTCAGATCTGCTGGCACGGCATCGCTTCGCTCCATCCACCCCTTCAGGGAGAAGCTCTGGGTCGGGCATCCTGCTCTTCTCCCACCCAACCCAGCGTGGACAGAGAAGCATCTGGGGAAGGGGAAGAAGTTGTTTCACTCCCTCATTTGTTTTCCTCAGCTGTATCAAAATCCAAACCCAAATTAAAAGATGACACAGTGTCTATAGCAGAGCAAAAAGTGGTTGTGTCGCTTTTCTGTTTGTTGAACAAACAGTCTGAGCTGCCACTGAATCAGGCACATGGAATTGAAAAAATCAGATAGGAAAGAGGACAGAAAAAAATATCTGTATATATTATACTATAGTAGCAGAAGCAGAAAGTTAAGAAAAAGGATAATTAAAAAAAGTACCATTCCTTAATTAAGTAAGTAAGGTGCTGCATGTCACCTAATAAACATTTCCTGTCACTGCACACAGAATTCCCATTTTCCAGTCCCTCTAATCTACTGCAATCCTGAGGAGCTGTTTGCAGGGCTGTGGGGTGGGGATGGGGGCAGTTGGGGCTTTATTTGTTTCATAGGGTTTTTTTTAAAGAAAACACCAACTTTAACACACATATTAATCAAATGTCATGGGGGCTATCAGGAAAAAAACTACCACTAAATAAAAACGTAGCATTTCAGTAAGAGGTCACTAAAAATGCACAGGTTGCAAAGTCTCAGTTATTCACTGAAGGCTCAGTGCCAAAGAGCCTCATTCCCTTTGCCATTCATTTTGGAGAATGAATAAATTTAGGCAAATCAGGAGCAGGGTAAATCTGGAGAAATTACAAAGGGGAGGAGTTCACCTTCCTGCCATGGCTTTCAGGTCTGTCCTGGAGTACTTACTCCAGTATAAAACTGAGAGCAGAAATATGATCACATCCCGAGGAGTCTAATCAATTCTGGTTCCAACACTGAGCCTGTTTAAAACAGAGAATGGAATTGCTGTTCCTTGCTCTGTTCTCTCTGCACATTCTCAAGACAGAGGCAGTAGGTAAGTCCTTGCCTGCTCTTTCTAACCCTGTGTTAAGGTTACTCTGATTTCTGATTTGTTTCTGGGTGTCAGGACACACAGCACAGGCTTTCTGCTTCTTCCATATGGTAAATGAACAATGATTTATTTATTTCTCTGTGTTTTATTATTTGGGGTAAAATATCTAGTATAGGCTTTTCTCATGAATGAATGAGTGCTTTTGGGTTGTTTTGGTTTTTTTTTTTCAACTTTAGAGATTCTATCTGCCTTCCTCTTCCAAGGAAAATCAATGAGGTTTGACTAGATCTCTACAGTTAATTATACATGTGCATTTATATCGAAACATGATTTCTTTCCCTGTAAAACTCCTTAAAACTTAAAGCAAATAGCTTGTTTTGGTTTTCCACTACTACTGCGTTGCTGTTTATGATATAAGGTGAAATTCTGCTGAGGGAGAGTGAACAATATGTCTTTGCTGCATCAGCCCAGCAGCCCCATCTATTTTTGCTCCCTGGGCACCATAAGTACACTGAGCACTTAGATGGCTCGATTAAACAGTGATCTATAATTAGTATTGAAAAATGCAGAAGGCATTTTTACGCTTCTATTTAATCAGCGATGCTGTAACATTGAATAAATCCCCCTTCCTATGCACATCCAGGCACACAGCCCCAAAATTAAACCCTGCAGCTCTTCAAAGCAAAGAAGGGTCTATTGTTTGCACTAAACTAGACCAGAGTGCAGGGAGGGAAAGAGAGCCCTGGTGTTATCAGAGGTGTCGGGGGGAAGCACTGACGGCGGCTGAAGGGAGATGCTTTTAAAGCAGATCAAGGTTCAGAGACTTGGGGTAACAGAGGTGCACAAAGTGCCTTAAGGAGCCCAGTCTGAGCACTGGGGAAACTGAGGGGTTTTCCCTGATTTTAGTTCTCTGTTCTTAATTAATTCTCCATGGCTCAGTAACCTGCCTTTTCCAGGCTCTTACCTGAGAGTCCCGATACCTTCCCTCTCCTTTAGTCCCTATTTCCCTGTTTCCTCAGTGTTCTGTTCTCTCTCCAGAGGTTTCCACCCGTGGTACAGGTAAACACAAACACAAACACAAACAGCCTTTGCTTTTCCAAAGTCTACAACGAGTGTTTGCTTGCTATTTGTCACTGACTGATTAACACTTTGCTAAATTTGCTGCTCTGTTAAGGGATGTATTACGGAAACTTGAATGACTATCTAGAAAACCATTGTGACTTTATATTAGATAAGTGTTAATAATTAATGCTTTAGCAGATGGAAGTAATATAGGGGATGCATATAACATTTTGTGGGTGGTTTTTTTGCCCTAATCCTGATTAATTCCACTTTTTTCCCCAAGTGTAGAGCCAAACTACACAGTTATTAGCACAAAAGGAACCTACACCTTTTCTAAACTTTTCCTGAAGTAGAAGCTTCACAGGATACATTATGCTAAGTTAAAGGCTGCACATTTCAAGAAACCTCAACTTCTGAGAATCAATTACTTCTTGTTACACTCAGAAGGTATCTTTTTTTTAAAAAAAACAAGCATTTCCCTTCCATCTTGCCCCTTTTCAGACCAGCTCATTTAACTCACCTCCACCTGGGCTGTTCTAATCTGGGCAGTTCATCACTCCCCACACTTAAACAGGCAAATGACTGATTGCTAATCTTTCAAATTGCTTTCAGCCTTGACCTGTCTTAATATCAAAGCACCTGGCTTTTAAAATTAGTACTAATAGCCCTTCCAGGGTTTTGTAAGGAAGGAAAGTTCATTATCCCCATTCTACAAGAGGAAAACCAGGGCACAAAGGTGCACTCACCTCACCTGGAAGAGAAACCCTCTCCCTTAAAGCTCTGTCCAGCCTCACATCCACTGACTTATACAGGTCTCAGTATATTCCTTTACCAGCTGCACTGCTGCACCTCAGGTGGCTGGTTTGATTCCTTTGAGAGCCCAGGGATCTGGTGCTGCTGTTGGGCATAAGAGAGGCCAAAGGTCTGCAAATTCCAGCAGGAAAGTTCCCAATATTTGAGAGAGGTTTTATTAATGGTGGATTCATTCCAGGACCATTCAGAGAGCAGGAATATCCATCCATCCATCCATCCAGCAGCTTTCAGGTGGGGTTAGAGCAAGCTCCAGGTGTTACTGAAAATAATTTTCTTCAAGAGGAATGGAATGAACCCCAGCACATTTTAACTTTTTACTTTATCACAGAGCAGGGCTCAGCCATGAGGAGACAATCTCCCACAGTCCATGCTCTGGTGCTCCAACAGATTGTTGCCTGATAGAACATGATTCCTCTAATTTTCTATATTTCTGCTCACATACTTTCAACTTTGAGGAACATAAAATTTACATAACCATGCGGATATGGACGTCAGCTCTCACTCTGGGGCTTCCTCAGGGCCATTCACGTTCAAAAGACACCCAAAAGCCCCACGAACAGCACAAAAAGAGATGCTGTAACTTCTTCCCTTTCCAGCTCTAATGGTGTGGACTGCACACACATTGGTGGTTGCATCCCAAATCCGTTTGAGGGTTGGCAAAGTTGGGATGCTGCTGCACTTAAGGCACACTCTGGGATGAAAAGCTGCATTTTCAGTTGATTAAGAAAGAAGAATAATAATAATTGCAGTGCAAGACCTGGAACAGAGAGAACAGGCAGTAAGTCATAGCTGCTTTAGGCAGTGATCCACAGGTGCTTTAGGAGGTATGGATTGCCTGAATTTCCCTCTCTCCACCACTCTAACCCAGCACATGAGTAGATACAGCTGACAAGCTATCACTGGCATTATCCCAAAGTGGCTGCTTGACTATCTCAGTGCAGACATGCTTCTGATCTCAAGGAAGGGTCTTTATGCTTAGGGCTTTCTTCTCTTCCTCCCTGGCAACTTTCAGGCTGCCCAAACAGATGTAAAGGTTTATCTGAGGATTGTCATGACAGTCAGCTCCCCTGTGTGCTTGGGATTTTGTCAGGATGCTGGGGGTGCACTGAGAGCAAGGGACTCCCCCTGCTTCATTTTGGGGGACAGAGAACCAAGCCCAGCAGGCAGAGAACAGCCCTGTGTATCACTGGCAGGATGCCAAAAAGCAGTTCTGAGACAGTAGGAGAGTCATATATGGGATTTCTCACATTTCTGCAGCCTGCCAGGTGTGACATCAAGATATATCTGTGGTGCACAACTGGCTGACTTTGTGTGAGACCAGGAGAGCCTCGAAGCCCTTCCCAGCAGTCTGCATGGGGTTGGGAAGGATGTGTGCTGTGCAGACACGGCTTGCTGAGATCCACATTCATCACAGATCCCAACCTGCCCTCAAAGAATTACCCATGGAAGGGTTTGAAGGCCACCTCTGCTGCCTCCCTCGGGAATGAATCCCACACTGCCCCCACCCTCACCCACCAGGGTGAATCCTGCTCTGTTTGATCCATGCTGTGCCTGAGGCAGCACATGGATATGAGGTGCCTCAATGGGCATCAAGGCTCTTGAGCAGGCAGGTTTTTACTCAGCTGATGCATCCAAGGGCATCCCAACTGCCAATCCAGCCTCTTTGTTCCCTGCCTGGCAGCCTGCTCCTGGTGACACGTCAGGAATGGGCAGTTTTCCAGGGACACAGTGGCCCCAGTCACATTACTAATGCTGCATTTAGGGATCAGCCTGAGGAGCAGGAGAACACTCCAGACTCATCAATTTGTGTGAACAGGCTGGAGCTGACCTCATGCAGGACTGCAATGTGCTGCATCACCTCCTCCTCCACCAGCATCCAAGATTCCAGGGCTCTGTCCTGCTGCCCTTCAGCTCTGGGGGAAGGACAGGAGTGTGGCAGAAGCCCCACACAGCAGCCACACCCAGGTGACAAGTGACATGACCCCAGCTTAAGAAATAAATACTCTCCTTTCTCCTACAGCAAAGATATCAGCATAAGGACTGGAACATCCCCAGCTGGGCACTGTGACTCTTAAGAAAACTGGAGCCACCTTTTCTCCTGGCTCTTACACTGAGATCTTGAAGATTGGAATCAGAAAAGCATTTTCAGAGACAGGTGCTGCTGTGAGACACTTTTCTCTCAGCTACCCAAATAATCAGCAAGAGCCTTTAGGTGTTCAGGACATGCTGCAAAGTCCAGTGTCTGTCTCCACAGGAACAGGCTTTTTTTTCCCCCTGTTTTTGGCACTGCAGGAGATGCTTTGTTATGTTGCAGAATATATCTAATGGCCTGTTATTAGATTTTTAGTTATATTTTTAGCCATAAGATCAGTCATTATAAACTCAGCATAAAAGACTGCAAGAGGACAGTAAAGCCACAAAGGGGGTTGTTGGAATTCAGTTTTAAAAATACTTCAGAAAAATTCTGAATCATATTTTTACGAAACAAAGCAAGGCAAAATCCCTCACAGAGGCCAATCACCTTAGCCCTGGATACTCCTTTTTTTGTTAAAGACCAGCTTCTGTCTTTGTACAGCACATTTATGAGGACACAGATCTATGACAGAGGCTACCCCAGTATCACAGGTCACAGCTAAAAACGTTCTCCTGGCTCTGACACAAAGGAAATAGTTTGCAGATGTTATTAAGGCACAGTTAGAATCCTTCACCCTCTGGGTTTTTGCTTTAGTTTATGTGTGTTACAAAGACCTCACTGAGCCAGTGATTTATGTGTACATGTGATTTATGTGTACACGTGCAAACTATAAACACTGTGCTCAAATCAGATGTGGTGACTTGTAATGTTTCACCACTCCAATAAAGCTCATTTTCAAGGCTAAATCTCCTTTAAATACCTTGGAATGTACATGCATAAAGATATATATAATTATGAAAAACAGAATTCCAGGTAAAAGTGAAGAGAAGAGCAATGGATGATGATAAACACTGTTAGGATACACAAATTCAGGAGTAAGCACTTGGAACTGATTTTGTCTGTCAAAGTGGCTGATTGGGGCTTCCTGAGGATGTGTAACACTTAAGAATGTATAAATAGGCTTATCTATACATGCTGAGCTTGTGGTCAGCATTCTCATTAATTACAAAGACAGATAACAACTGCTTTTAAGTTGTTTTGTCTTTTGTCCTAAAAATAGTAAGTTTTACAAAGCCAGCTAAAATTAGGACGAGCTCAACACAAACCAAAGCTAAAAATACATCACGTGCAAAACCAGCTTTTGCCACTTCCAAGGAAAAGGCTGCAGAGGTGACAGCAGGTTTTGGGATGGATTTGAAAACTGTGGACTATAGAGCAGTAAGGAGAGCTCTGGCACCGAGGGCAGCCTGAAAGGGAGCAGTGCAGCGGGAGCACTGATCTGTGTGTCCCAGAGAACAGGGAATGGTCAGCCAGGACGTGGCTGAAAGGGTGACAAGAGGCTAAAGGGACAAACAAAGGAGTCAGTCAGTGAAAGGGAGAAGGGATTGGAACTAAAGAGCAGCACAGGATATTCTTGCTGTCCCACTCCTTCAGGCTGCTCGCGGCATAAAAGTCATTCGCGCTTCAAGAGATTAAATCCAGTTAATAAAAATAGCTGTCAAATGTAAAATTCATGACTTTCAGCCACCTTGTCAGAGGGACAAGACCTGTTCTAGTGAGTCTTTTGTGCATGTGAACAAGTTAAGAGGGCATTTTGAGCCCCCAGAACACACCTGTCCCATGGCACTGACTCCGAGATCGGGCTCCGTGGGTCCAAGCAGGGCAGCAAACAGGCAACAAGTAGGACAAAGTAGATTTAGGAACTTTTATGGAATTCAGGCAATCTGAGCACGGTCCAAAGAGCTTAAGGGTCTTTTCCTAGATCACACAATAGCGGCTTGGCAGCTGCTCCCAGCCTGGCTCCCAGCCAGCAGCGCTGTCCGTCCGCCTGCCCGGCTGAACAGAAGAGGGAGTTCTCCACGGGGGGAATTTTCTGCCTGGAGCTTCCAAACGAGGCCTGATAGCTAAAACAATTGAAAACGTTTACAATGAAATGAAAACAATACGTAATTGTATTGTTTTCCAGCTATTCCCGGTGCCAAGAAAACGGCTTTGGTCAGGAAACCAGTTGTAAGTTTGACAAGGAAGAAACAGAGATAAGTAGGATTGCTCGCTTGCCAGGAGAGACTCCCTAAATTTAACTGTCCTGAACTCTGGGGAGGAAGAGGAGGCCTTCAGCACAGTTCAGCCCTACTCTAAATTAAACCTGTAAAGTCAATGTGATAACTATGGTGTGGTACATCACTACTTAAATCAAGGATTCATAACACAAGGTAAAAGCAAAATATAGTTGATAATACAGTAACTGTAGGTCCAGGGGTGTGTGTATATATATATATATCACTGTAATTATTTCAGCACCTCAGCTATAAAAACAAAGAAACAGAAAATAAACATTGAAACACTGAAAGACCCACTTTGTGCTGCATTTCTCCAGGCAACAAAATAAATGACAGGAAAGAAACTGGGTGAGCTGAGGAGGTTTGACTGAAAGAGCAGTCAGGTGAGAGGAGAGCAGGGTGGGATCTGACAGGTACTCAGGCTCTGTAAGAAAGGGAGGTAAGACAAAGAGGGATGAAGGATTTGGAAGTTGAAATGGTGTCAAGAGATGGGACAAAGGATGGATGAAGCAAGAACAGGAATTACAGATTAGCAGGGAACTACTTGAATGCTGTAAACACCAGGGAGGGAAAAGAATTGTTTAGGGTGGTTCAGTCATATTTCTAGGAGTGAAGGGATGCAGATAAGCAAGTGGAAAACGTAAGCTGTTCCACAGGAAACATTTCCTGATGGTGATGGCTAATAGACTGTGGAACAGCCTCCTAAGGGAAGTGGCAGGAGCCACTCAGACAATTAAGACCAGACTAGACAACATACCTTAGGGCCTAATCATGCCTAAGACCACAGACAACTGACTGGATGTGACAAGTATCTTTCCTTCTTGCTTCAGAAATAAAGCCCTAAAGCTCAGGGGAAAAAAAGAACTATTGTCACATAATAAGGTCCCCACACGTAGGGAGGAATCACACCTGACTCAGATAAAATCCAAAGGCAAATTTTCCTTGTAAGTGACACTGGGGAAGGTCCCTCCTGAGCAGTATCTACACAAAAGGTCCTGTTCTCCAATGTTCCATTGCTGCCAACCAAAAATGTATCTAATTCACAATAAACATTAATTCACTGTTTGCTCAGGCGTTCTTGAATGTTTAATTAGGTCATTGTTTAAGGTTTAACAGCTTTAAGGACCTTTTTCTTATGAAATGCTGAATTTATATCCTGTTCTACTTCACTGATACCATCCACCTTTCTAAACCACAACTGAGATAAGGACTTGATAGAAAACACAGATCCTGTCTTTGTTCATAGACACCAGGAACTCACTGGAACTCTTGCAAAACTCAGACTAATTATTAGTTAGGATTCAACAGAAGAAGGGATGAACACTGCTGAGTGCTGGATGTGAGGCAGCTGTAGCCACCGAGGGCTGGATTTTTTAAATTTCATTTTATTTTTAAAATCTTTTTTCTCCCCTTCATCTTGGTGCCATGACTGAAAGCCTTTCAGGGATGGTATCAGTCCACTCAGAAGTGATTGAGGTTTTTTTGAGAGAACCTGCCAGCACCTGTTCAGGCAGTAAAAAGTCAGTGATTGCTTTGTTTGGGAAGGGTGGGATGTGAACTCAGCAGTAAAAGCCTCTATAACCCATTTCCACAAAACTGAGGTGCTGATTCAGGACCATTGACAACGTGATCCTGTGACCTTCACCTTCCCTTGGTGTTTGCTGTGGTTGTCTTTGGTTTTTGTGGTTCTACAGCCCTGGTTTAAAAGCTCCACAACCTTATCCCCAATGAACTGGCTGCTCTTACTCCCAATTGTGAATCCCACTGACTGGAAAATCTGATTTGCATCACAGTAGAGCTCTGATGTCTGAGCCCTGCTCACCTCCCATTGTGCAAGGCCCTGGGCAAACCCAGGAGTTTGGGGTAAACAGCCCGGGGTTCCTCACCTGACCTTGAGTTCTCACCTGGCAACTCTCCTCTCTGCTTTAACTCACCTCCCAAAGGCTTTCAGAGCAAATCTTTGCAGGTGGCTGTCCTCTCATGCCCAGGTTATTCCCTGCTTTCTTTCTCCTAAAGGTTCACTCATGTATAAATTGCCAAGAAAATCCCAATCCTGATGTGCTGGTGTGGAACTGTTAAAGCACGGGCTGACCACTGAGTTGCCAAAAATATGCCTGGAGTCATCCAGCCAAGCAAACACTGACTCATGGAACACAACCAAGCATGTGAAGGTCTCCTTACCTGGCATTCTTTGGGCATTTATTGATCAGAATATCGATGAAGGCACTTGGTGACATCCTGTGCCTGGAACTCCCGGTCCTGCTGGGGATGAGCTCAGCTGGAGGTCAGGCCACTCTCTGGGGCACACAGGCCTGGGAAAATGCAACCAGCAAGTTTAGGAGGTGAAATTTTGTGTACGATCAGAAGCCTGTCAAAAAATAAAACCTTGTCAGAAGGGATTTTTTTGGATGATTAAAAAACATTAATGGAGCAACACCACGGAAATCCCTTCGGCTCTTCCCACACAAACCAACAGTGCTGTTTACTTTTCCTCTCAGCAAGTTACTAAACACTTGCTAAACTAGAAAGTGAGTCAACATCATTTGTGGTTTTCTGCATAAATTTAGTTTCTGTGAAAG
>NW_021940796.1:2023930-2033740 GCF_001715985.3 Manacus vitellinus
TGGGTTATAGTTGCCCATGTTTTATGTCAAGGCTCTGTTTATAACTTCTAAATCCTTAATGGATGGATGTATTGCTCTGCTACTGATATCAAGATAAAGGTGGTAAAAGCCACTATGAGCCTTCCAGCAGGTGTGTTATAAATTACAAATTCTGGTAATTACCAATCTAATGACAGGACCCCTCCATAATGATCCTTAAAATTGATTTGCCATTTCCTAAAATGTCTATAATTTACTAATCATGAGAAAACAGAAGCTCTAGTATTAATCATCATTATAAAAGGTTTTGAATTGTTATGGATTAAAGTTTGATGGTCTAAGAGAACTATTCCTGTCCAAGTCCTTTTCAAGTTTAGATCTGTCATAAAGAGCCACTGAAGGAACCCGTGACAACCAAAACAGTCCCTCCTTTCCTGACTAGATCAATACATACTTCAGTTAAATCAGCTCTTTTCCTCTGAACTCTGCATTTCTTCTGGCAATGAAAAAATAAAATTAAGATGTTCTACTGAAAAAATTCTCAGCCATCTCTGTGGGGTGGATCACAGCTGGGTTACACTAACGATCCTTCAGGTCTTCCAGGAACTGAGATCCTTCATTTCTTCAAATTCCTTATGGCACCAAGAAACCTTTAGAATAGTTCCTGGAACAGAGTGAAATAAGTCCTCTTGCATAAGTGAATTTACAGGTCTACGAAAGGCTGGCAAGTGCAGAACTGATAAAGGGAATTTATTTTAACACTACATGTATTCAAATGTGGAACTTCTGCCTCAAGAAATTGCGGAAGCCAAGATTTGAAAATCAAATTATTTAGAAGCCACACAGAGTCCTACTGATTCCTGCTAGAACTGTTGCTGGGGGGAATGTTACCAGGTAGGAACTGATTCAGTAGAGACCAGGAGGAGATCTAGAGAGGGCAGAGCTGTCCACTGCGGGGTTTTAAGATCTCTTCTAAATTATGGGATATCAGAACCCAGCTGGACTTGCTGCATGGTGCTCTTCACCCTGCTAAGGAGTCTTGAGCAACTCAAGATTTCTCTACAGCTGAAGCACTCACCTCTGCCAGCCCTCCTTGGTTAGATACTTAAGAAATGAAACATCCTACCTGAATAAAATTGGGCAGAAAACCCCAAGGAATTCTCAAAAACATGTGCCCAGTCATCACTCTCTGAGGATCCATTTCACTGCTGATTTTGGGGGGGGGACAATTTGTGCAGCTTTTCATTCACCTAATTTTGAACATCTGCTGGTTTGATTTCTTTTTCTCTAGTGGGAAGCCACTGGTGCTACCGGTCCCAGAAGTGTGAACACCCGGAGTGTGAAGGTACAGCTGACCAAGTGATTTTTTTCCAATCACATTTGTGATTATTCCATTTTGCAAAGGGGCTCTGGAGAGAAATAATGCAAAAACTCACACAACTCAGCACTTGATGCTTTATGCACACATAAGTGCTAAACAGGATACCCAGGGGAGGGTGTTTTTAAGATACCTGTGGTTGTGGTAACTGTTGATTTTTCAAAGTAACTCCAAATGAGGTCTAGAGGAGATCACCCTGATGTTTCCAGTTTCCCAAGCAAGAATATATTGGTTGGGTGGTTTGGTTTTATGAGGGATTTGCTGTCTACAGAAAAAACTTGTTTCCTTCACCCTGCCACAGATCCTCACCAGTGGCACCTGACAGACGCCGCCTGCAAAGGGGACAGACAGTCCCCCATCAACATTGTCACCAGAAATGTCGTTTATGACAAGAGCCTCAAGCCTCTGACTTTTGAGGGATATGATGGGAAAGGCTCTTCAAAGTGGAGTGTGGAAAATAATGGACATACAGGCAAGTACTGCCAAATATTGTGGGATTTACCTGTGCCTTGCCTTGGAACCAGCGTTCGCTCCTTCCACGTCCTGGGCACAGAGCTGGGTATCCCTGTAGCAAGGAAGCACAGATAGGATGTCAGCCCTATATTTCAGAAGTGAAACTTTCAGAACACTGTCTGAGCTAAGACTTTCTGGGAATTTTGTGGGAGTTATCAAGTTTTGGGGTTCTGGGCATGGCCCTTGAGTGTCTCAGCAGAACTCGTTCCTATAGATGTGCACAAACAGAGCTGTCCAGGGAACTTCTAACCCCAACAGCACCTGAGATGAGGATGTGGGTGGGTACAGGGGTTCAGGACAACCCTTTGGGCAGAGACAGATGATTTTCTGCTGAATGTTCCTAAACCCTTCATTTCTGGGCTTGCCCTTTGCAAACTTTGCTTCTGCACAAAGAATTCTGCTGAAACAAAAACATCACCTGGGACACTCATTCCACCAGTGGCTCGTGGTGTGTGAGTCCTACTAGTTCTTTAAATAATGAGCTGAAATCTTCTCAGATTTAAACCTGTTCTCTCTGCACACAGAAGGTAACCTGAGTGTGTTGATCAGCTACTTATTGATTCAGTAAACAGTGAATCAGTGAAGAGTAATTTAGAACTGTTGCACTTCCTCCAGCTTTCTTCACTAAGAGCAATTGTAATGATGATGCTTCAACAAAATTATGTTCAATTACTTCAGCTTTAAAAATAAACCTGTGGTGTATTTTATTTTAAATTATCTTCAGGTGTTCTTAAAATCTCAGATGGGTTATTTGAACTGCCAAATCCTTAAAGCAGAAAGCAGCAAGTGGCAAACACCTCCTGGCTTAAAAGGGAAGGGGTAGGAAGGCAGCTGGGGAGATTTGAACAGCCAGAGATTCTAGTTTAAAACACTGGTATTGTGACAGACCAGAAGGAAAAGGCAGTGACTTTTGTGGGTTAATGACTCTGCCATTACAGAATGGTGCCCTAGAATGTCCACCTTGCAGTCCCTTTACACAAAAATTAATATTTATAAGGATTGCTCAGAACTCTCATCTTCCCCAGGATTAGGGGTTTAAAATTTCCTCCTTCTGAGGGCAACCAGTTCCTGGGCTAAATGAGTACAGCACTGGAAGAGTTATTGCATAAATTCCCACTGCAATTAGAAGCTCCAGGTGAGATTAAACCATCCCTGTGTTTGGTGATGGGCAGATAGCAAGGGTCAGTGTCTCAAAGGTCCCACAAGCTAAATAAACAAAGCCCACAAAGATATGTGACTTATCAATTTACAGATAAAAATGCAAAGGAATTAAGTGACTCATGCAAGCTCCAGGTTCATTTGGAATTCAGAACACAAATGAAATCTCTGGGGCTGCAATCCAGAATTCCCCTATGCAGAGAAAAGTGCTGTGTTTAATGCAGAGATCCTAATAAGTAAAATTTAAAATTATATGTCAAATGTATCAAGGAAGTGATGGTGATGTCTAACTAGAAGAATATCTCCTAAGAACATTTTGTTTTGCTGTTAACAGCAGATCAAACATCACATTAAACAGATATAATGACTTAGATGCTTAGGCTTAAATTGCAGCACTACTCTAAATTAAAATAGAATGTCTTTAAACTCTGCCTAAAATAAATGTTACAGTGCAGATAACAGGAGATTAAAACAATGGTTAAACCCAAATAAACTGTGATCAAATTTACTTTCAAGAATACTTTGATAGAAGGTGTTTTCCTAGACAAAAAATGAAGGAATAGAGGGTCTTCTGAAAGGTAGAAGAAGCTCTGACTCCTGAGGTCATAATGGTTATAATTCATTCCAAATTAAACTCAGCTATAATTTTGTAAGAGTTCAGTTTCTGCAGAATTGAATTTCTGGAACAGTTGGTATGAAAACTCAAGCCAGAACTTTTGGATAAATCTGAATCTCTGCTCTCACATCCTATCAATGCATGATCTAATTTTTGCCCTTAAAACAATTTCCCTTTTTTTTTTCCTCCAGTTAAGGTAACACTGGATGCATCCCCGAAAGTTGGAGGTGGAGGACTGGCAAGAAAATACAAGGCAGTAGAATTCCATTTGCACTGGGGGGTCCCAAGTCTGCAGCAAAGCAGCCCAGGAGTGCAGCAGTACATCCCTGGCTCAGAGCACAGCATAGATGGAGAGAAATATGCCATGGAGGTGGGTGAGAATCCTGGGGGGTTATGGATTTTACTCCAGAACTCTGGCTTTTCAAGATGCTGTTCACAAAAACTCTTGGCTGGATCTCCTAGGGAAGTCTGAGAGTGGAAATATGGAAGTGAGGACACTGCTCACTAACCAGAGCCTTGGCTATTGTGTTACAGCTGCACCTTGTCCACATAAGAGAGGATGTTTCAAATGTAGCAGAAGCCAAGAAATACAAGGATGGTTTGGCTGTGCTTGCCTTCTTTATAAAGGTAGGTAGTCACATTTTTAACTCTCCATCTCAAATCTACCAGCAACTTGGCTGAGTGATTGTTTGTGTCAATATTGCAGTACACAGGACCTAACCCTCCCTGTCTTCTGCAGGCATTCTGTCAGCATTTAGTTCCTCTACCCCTTTCTACATCCTGCTTGCTGCTGGTTTTTACCCTTGTGGTTCTTTCCTGGTTTAGCCACAATTAATTCAAAGCAACCTGTGGTTGAGAAATGCACGATTTGGAATCAAAATGTTTCCGTTTCAGGTGGACGAGGAAAATAAAAATTATGCAGCTCTTCTAAATGAACTAGAGAATATTCAATACAAAGGTAAGAAAGACACTTGTAACAGGGGTTTCACAAGCTGTGCAACGTGGGAGGTGCATGGGGGGATCAGGCTGAAGATAAGTATGGACAAAACCTGCAGCCACAAGTGTTACAGGCAGTATTTCCCCGTGGTTTGTTCAGGGCTGTCAGCACAGATGGATCCTTTGCCACTGAGCTCCCTTCTCCCACCTAAGGAAGAGCTTGGGAGGTACTATCGCTATGAGGGCTCCCTCACCACCCCTGACTGCTTCGAGGGTGTCATCTGGACGATATTTGAGATGCCAATTGAGCTCAGCCTTCCCCAGGTGAGTCACAGGGCAGGGTCTGCTTTGCCCCTCGGGCTGCCTGCCCACTCCCCCAGCACCACAGCCCGACCAGCTGCTCCCCTGCCCTGTCCCAAACACACACTGGCTTGGCATCAGCCTAAATGCAGTCCCGAGTGCCAGCTGATTGACCCTATTGAATCATCTCGGGAGAAATGGCAGGAAAGGGGAAGGAAGGGGAAATGACGACGTGAAAAGAAAGCCAAGAAAAGCCCCCAGGTAATTGCCCAGCGCTTCGTCAGCACCACTTCCACTGCTGTCACCCGCTCACTCCCAAACCTCATGGCTCTTCTCCCGCTGGCAGGAGACCAGAACAGAATAACTCCAAATTCAAATTTGAGCCTATCAGCATCAGCTTTAAGCAGCCCATTTTTGACCTGTAGAGTGGAACAGGAGATTGAATCACGAGTGCCTCGAAAACACGGATTGTCCAGAGGCTGCACGGCCTGGCTGAGGGCCAGCACCTGGATTTTAGCTGCTTGCTCACAGTTTGCTCACAGTTTCCTCACAGTCCCTCAGTCACAGGGCAGGGCTCAGCCAGGCACAGCTCAACCTCACACGGTGCTGTGAGGAACTTGGGGCAGAGACAGAAATCCTCGTGCTCCTACCTTGTGTCACTGTGACGTGGGGGACAAGGACAGGGCCGCGTGCGTCAGGAGGACGGGGGTGACCAGGTTCTTGAGGTGAACAAAGCATTTGGCTCACACAGAGAGGAAGTGCCCCTGATTTCCAAGGCTGGCAGGAGTCATCTATGGGTGACCTCTGGCAGTGGCCCCCGTCACGGTGTTTCCTGCAAGCTTTAACAAACCCACACCGCTCAAAACCGCGGGTTCGCGACACCGCAATTCCCAGAGTCCTGCGGGAAAAAAAGAAGGTTTAACGATCTATTCTCTCCTTCCCTGCCTCCAGCTCTCTCAGTTTGCAGCTCTGCACTTTGATGGGAAGAACTCAACTCACATGATTGAAAATTTCCGGCCCATCCAGCCCCTGAACGAGCGCAAGGTGTCCTGGTCCAGCGCCAGCATCGTCCTGCCCCCGGCAAAGCTCCTGCTGCTGCTCCTCACACTTACGTACTTCCTGAGCTCTCCTTCCCAGTGAACATTTCTCACCTCATTCAACGTTCTGCTCTTTTTTTTTCCTCTTTTTTTTTTTTTTTGTTATTCTTGCTGTTGTTGGCTCTTTGTATCAAGCAGCCTCTCTAATTACCAACTCGTGAATCATATCTCAGTACAGAGTGTAACCTTGTCCTCCTCCAGGCATTAGCCAAGGACTGTGCTGCTCTTACAGAAAAACCCAGAACTCAAAGGAACTGTAAGATAAAGCTGCAAAGATTCACTTTTAAAATAAACCAAAGCAAAACACTTAGAGGAAACATTAGGATGGATTAGGACGGATTATCTGCAAACCTGTAGTTTTAACACACCACTGGAAGGACACTTGACAAGCTGTACAGAGGACCTTCAAGAGGAATCTGTTCTTAAGTGCCTGTGAAGGGGTTTGTTTGGAGTATGTTTACACTCAACACTGCAAACCTGGCAGTCATTCCTATAATCCCAAACTGTCCTACCTGAAGGTACAACACAGAGCAAAGAAAAAAAACGCTCACACACAGTGGAGCAACATCTGGGTCACCCCCTCTAGGCAAGGGTATGTGACAAACCTCATCTAACACAAACCTCCCCCCCTTCTTCCTCCTGAGGATCTGAATCCATTTTAGCTCAGGACACTGGATTCCTTTCACCTGATCTCCTGATTCTGGCTTTCGGGTTTCTCTCTTATTTATTCATCCCTTCTCTGGGATGCCAGGGTCAATAAGATGTGCCACAGAGAAACAGGGAAGCTCATCCCCACGGACAAGGGGCACATCTGTGGAAATTCCCTCTCTTTGGAGGGCTGCATTTGAAGCACGGGACTCTGACGATCCTTTATAGTTTTTATCTGCCTAATAAAATGGGACAGCTCAAGAAATGGCTCTTTCTTATATATATATTTCTTTTATATAGATATATATAATTTTTAATAATAACATACCTGCAATATTCACATGTGGTAAAGACTTACAGTTTTTCCAAGAAGATTGTGATTTGAACTGACACCTTCAGATCCCACCCAATTACTTACAGAAAAGATATTGGTGAAAGGGGTTTCCTCATGTTATAACACGTTAAAGCTGCTTTTAGAATTTTAGATTTTGGCCACACCAAAACAGGATTTCACATTAGCAGACTTGTATTTTTTTTTCTTTAAGGCAGTGTTTGCAGGGATGACTTTATACTACAGTTATATGGCCATTTTCAGGAAAATCCTGGCAGTGAGAGTAACCACAGCTCACCAAAGGAGAAAAAAATGGGGGGAGGGAACTATTTTCATATTTATCAATCAATAATATAAGCTTTAAAGACACACATGGGAAAGCAAATCCACCTATTTAATGTTTAAAGGAATGATTAATACTTAAACTGTATTTTTATGTAACTGAAAGACTTTTGAGGAGCAAACATAAACAAAATATTAAAGTTGAAAGAGACCTATATTTGAATTGGTTTGAGTTTTTATTTCTTTCGTCCTTGCTGAAGGGGAATCTACAAACACTCTTTCAGAACAGGAATGTGACTTTTTTTTTTTCCCCCCTTCTGTTTTCTTCACAATATTTAGGGTTGGGTTTAGGGCTGGGTTTAGGGTTGGGTTTGCATTTTTGGGGAAGGGGGGCAGGGATTTGCAGTACTTGGGGCAATTTTCACTAGGCTGTGCCTCAGTTTATCATGGAGATAGAGACAAGTATTTACAGCCATTAATTCCAGTGTGGGAGGAACTTATTTACTATGAAATATATTAGAACTAAGAGAAAGACAAAAATCTGCTGAGAAGAGGGTTAGTCCTCTCTAAGTCCTCTCCTGCACCAACCTCAGCATGAATAAAACCTGATTAGACAAGTATCACAGTTTTACTGAGTGACTCAGTGTTGTGGCAATGAGGAAAAGGGAAATGCTCCAGTCTGTACCTGGGACAGTGATTGAGTTCAGTCTGTCCCGTGGCAGAGTCTCCTCTTTGCACTCAGGTGACACGTTCTCTTCTGGGACAGGGTGTGACAATGACAGGACCAGTACTGATGCACTGAATAAATGCAGTGCATTTAAAATGCAGTAAAAGACAGGAAGGCTTCAAGTGGGACGTTTGAATTGCCTTTGTGAAGATGGTTATGGAAAAGTAATTTGCTGTTCCACAGGTAGCCTCAGGTGCTGATTGTCAGGAATTTTGTCTATGCTGTGTTTGGCATGAAACTTCTTATATTGTGAAGACACTAGGAAACGAGAGTAACTCCTGAAGGACAAGTGGCCAAGCCATGATAATACAGGAAAGGGTGGGGGAAAGAACAAAAGGATTCAGAAGGACCCAGAAAGAACATTATTTTCCCACGTACAGAAAAGTCAGCAGAGAACATCACTAACACATTTCACATCTGTGGGAGCCAGACTAGATGACTGTTTGTCTTCTGGGGCTGAAAACTGGAGTCCAAGAGAAAATGAAACTACACTGGAAATTAAAATTCACTAGAGATGAAAGTCTGGGGTTTAAAACAGAGACAAGCAGAGGCTCTGCTGATCTGGATCAAGTGGGAGGTAGAGCAGCATTTGGGTTGCAGGAAACCAGATGTATGAAGTGATGGTGCTCAGGAGGGCAAAGACCAAAACATTTGGGAGATTATCAAAGTGTGGATGTAGCTTTGCTTACCAGAGCTCTGTCCTTTGGAAGCAGCTTGGACTTTGGTTGAGAGTTGGAACTGCTGCCACGGCAGAGCCCATTCATGCGCTGAACAGCAACTGGGGACTCACCAGATCAGCAGATCCTCCCTGTTCCTAAAAACACTCCGAGCTGAGATTACATGGCTTTGTACAACACATCCAAAAAGCTCTTTCCCAGATCAGACCTTGACTTGAGTGCACCCTCCGGAGGTGTGAGAGGTGAAGGAGCAGCTCTCCCACATGAACACAAGCCCGGCGTCGCTCCTTCGCAAACATCGGGAGCAGGGGGTGACAGGAGGGGCAGGCACAAAACAAAAACTCTTAATACAATATGTTTTCAGCAAAACATTTTCTCAGGAAGCAGAAAGAGACAAGGAAACCAAACCACTACTCACAAGAAACATATTTACATTACCCACAAAGAATTCTGACAAACTTGGCGCCTCCATTGAACAGTCACAGCTCCTCCTCTGACAAACACCAGCTCAAAACGCACTTGTCTGTACAAAATTAATTTTCTGTGGCTGCTGGGAGAAGAGGAGAAAGCCTTTTGCTTTGTCCTTTCCTTTGTGGCCCATCCAGGAGTGGATTTCACAGGAAAAAACAGCACTTGCCAGCACAGCCAGCAGCCTTCCAGTTAAAAAGATACCACACAGCAAATCCATGTAAAATATCCATCCAACCACCCATAGGCAAAGAAAAAAAAAGGATACAGAGATGCCTACTGAACTTCCCAGGCTGGTTTTGGAGTTTAACAAATGTGTTAATACCATGTATAACATCAACCAGCTCTGATCCAGAGACAGGGGGGATCCATTGCCTGGTGCTGTACCTTGCCCAGGACATACAGCCCAGGAGCAAACATTAAACACAAAAATTATAGCTGGACTCGATGATCTTAAAGGTCTTTTCCAACCTAAATGGTTCTATTATTCTACAAACGATTCTATGAAAAATTATTACCCTTGGAGGCAGGATGCTCTTTTTGAGAGAGTTAAAAGTGGACTTGGTGATTTTCTTCCACCAAGCACTAAAATGAGATAGGATTTAAAAACAATTCAATGACAGAGAAACAAACGACCTGGTAACTCAGAGGTCGCTGTGGAAAACATTGCATATGGGAGAAAATCATATAAATTACATTA
>NW_021940796.1:2034822-2154491 GCF_001715985.3 Manacus vitellinus
AACAGACACAGCTCGTTCCAGCCAACTGCTGAGAATGGGAACATGCAGTTTCCATTATGAAGTTTAAATGTATTTCCTAAAAATAACCTGCTGTTTGGGGCTTTTAGCATCAGAAATAAATCCATATACACCGATAAAACCTGATTATAATTAGTCACACAAGTAAAATTATGAGTGTAATTAACTACAGCAATTAATTGAAATGCCTTTGGGACATCATTTCCCTTCTTGCAGTTGAACGCAATTTGCATTTAAAGTTATATCGTAAACGGTATAAGATCATAATCAATTTGGGTTATTTTATTATCTTTTACCTATTAATATCTTCTGAAGTGATTTAGACATCCAGTAGTCAAACACTGCAAAAAGAAATGTAAAGGAAAAAAGAAAAGAAAAGGATGTAAAAAGAAATCTGAACAGCTGATACTGTTTTAATGACCATGGGTTTTGTTTTCCCGTAATCCATCTCCTAGCTATCTCTAGCTAAACTTCTCCGTGCCCTTCCTTTTTATTACCTCTCAAAACTATATTGTTTTTCATCGACTGAAATTACCTTCATAATGTCAACACCCATTCCCTTCCCACATTACCAAGATTGCTCGTTGTTCCCAGCACGTAAGAGAAAGATCTTGATGGATTAGTGATTAGATGGGTAGTTATGAAGAATTTATATGAGACAAAGAAAGGCAGAAGTTTTACATTTTGCTGATTGTGCTGATGTTGAGATTAAATTCTAAATAAATCATAGACATTTCCTATCAAGAATGCAGTATCTTTGTAAACCTGCAATCATTTGAGTTTGTGGCACATGAAGCTCTCAGCATTGCACAAAATGCTTTCTGACATGCAGTAAAACATGATGGTTTATGTCCTGGAACCCAGCAGTGACTGCTGAACCTGGGAGTACTCCTGGGAGAACAGCAGTGACCTCCCCAAGGCAAACAAGAGATGGAGTTTAAATCTTAAAACAGCAAGATAAAGACAGAAAGTCAACCATGGAGCTGCTGAAGCTTCTCCAGCCCTGTCAGCTGAGATGCACAGTGACTGATGGTACCCTACTGCCTGTGCAGCCCTTCATGCCAAACACATCTAAGCAAAAGGGAGGATTCACCACTCATTTGATCTCCCCAGAGAATTTCAGTGCTCCAGATCATTGGTTCAGCTCAAACATTTTAGGAACTGTGTGCTGTGACAGCTGCAGTCCCAGGAGTGTCCCTGTGTACAGAGAGCTCATCCACAAAGCAGGTTGTGAGAAATCGCCAAGGCTCCGTTTGCTCCAGCGGTGTTACAACAGCTTGATTGGCAGGAACACGGTGTCTTACCAAGCACTGTGACAAGGACTCTGCTGTCACTCACATCAACCCCCTGAAAGGGGTTTCTGTTGTTCCCCTTGTTGTTACCGCGGCGCCAGGGAAGTTGGGATTTATGATCCCACGGATAGGAGTGGACACGTGATGCATCCAGGCTGATTTATGCTGAAAAACAGCTATTAAAGCTCATAAAACACAAACATTCAGATTGCACGGAAACGCACTCAAAAAGCCAGTGCAGTTCCTGCTGCAGCCACAGGGCTGTTGTGAGGCCGGGACAGGGAAGACCTGCTGGGACCGCAGGCAATCCACGCTTCATGATTTATAAATGCCTCGTATAAGGCTTATTAAAAAGCAAAATCCTGCCTGCCTGTTTCTCAGCAAGTACCAAATGACCCCAGGAAAGATTCAGCCTCAAGAAAGAGAGATCAGTTGGTGAAACCAGCAGCTGGTTTTGCCAACACGAGGTAACACATGTTCACAGGAGGGCTGTGGGACCCAGGGATGTGCAGAAGCACCTTGGAGAGCTAAACTCATTTACAAAAGAGCATGCACAGTAAGCTCTATAAAATGGAATCAACTCCTCCAATAGCTCTTTTCCCTCCTTTGACCAAGACATAAATGGTTAAGTAAGTGTTTAACTTCTGCAGAACACAGAGCTGCCTGAAATTTTCAACTTTCTGGTTAAACACACTAAATACATACTTAAAAAAATAAGAATAAAGAGTGAGATGGGGGTAAAAAAAAACCTCAACACATGAGAAAGCAACAGTTTACTTTGCAAACCAGTTGTCCCCAGCAGAGCCCACAGCAGTGAGAGTGTAACCTGCTCCTCCCTGAGGAAAGGAGGGAGAACAGCCCCACAGCCGCATCTGGGCACGGCCATAAAACCTGCAGCCTCAGGGCCTGGGTGGCTGGAACCTGCTGCCAAGTTCCTGTCAGGACTGCTGGAGTGGAGTGATTAACACATCCTGTGCCCTCATTAGAGAGCAGTCAGTTATCCCGGGATAACCCGTGCAAAGGGACTGTTTGGGGCACAGCCCGTCCCGCTGCTCCCCACCCCACCCTTCTGCCTGCCTTGTCTCCAGACTCACCTGCGAGGGACCTTCAGGACAGACAGCTCTCCTGCACCAGTGCCCTGAGCACTCCTGGGGCAGCATTTGGATGTGATTTCCATAGGAAGCTCCTTGCAGCACGTCCTCCATCGACAGCTCTGTTTGTTCTTATTAAGAGGAATTTAATCATCACTGATGACTTCTACGAGTCCTCTGCCATCAGGGACATTATTTCTAATACTGAAAGGGTGGCAATTTCCTCTCTTCCCACTCCTCACTCCTTTTTTCCCTTTTGTTAAAAAAGTGACCAGCAGGTCACTGCAAAGACAAGACGAAAATAGTAAGACTGAAATAAAAGTTCAGTTAAGGCCTAGCCACTAGCAATAGTCAGACAGGGCACAGCACAACTGTGGACATGCACAAACTGCAAACAGTACAAGTGACCTGCCCACAACACATTTTTGGTATTCCAGTTATTCAGGGAATCTTAAGCAGTAAAATGACTGGAAAGTATTTGGTGCAGCTTGCAAGGGACTGTCAGCCCAGGTCAGCTGAGCGAGGGGGGGATTCTGCATTGCAAGTTGTTGTGGTAAAGGCAGCTGGGAGCAGGCTGAAGGTCTCTCTGAATTGTGCAGGTTGGTGTCCAGCTGACAGCCCAGCACAGCCTGCCAAAATAAATGTGGCCCCTCTCTGCAAGCATTCTTCCTCAAATACCTTCCTTTGGAGTCATCTTTTATTTTAAGCAAAATACATAAACAAAAGAAAACAGTGTCAGTTTTACTATTGTACACATGGACCCAAAATACCCATTACAATCATCACCAAAATAAATTATTGTCCCGGTTTGAAATGGTGGGAAACTTCAGTTTTCCTTTCATTCAAGTGGAGAGCATTTTATAGTAAGACATTCCTTAGGGATAATACACACTTTAATGGACTCACATAAAAGTTATCATATATTTTTATATCAAGTCTGTGTATATTAAATTTAGTAGTGTGGGAAACAGAAGAAGAGCCTGTTAAGAACTTGAAATGATCTTTTTTTATGCAAAAGAAGTGAAGGATGACACTTCCAGTGGCTCTTGCAAGAGGCCCTTGAAACAACAGCTTGTGAAAATGAAATAGAGATTTGTGTAAAAAGTCTGTTTTCATACTTGATGAGTGCAGCCTCTTCTTTAAGCAGGTAACTGCATTTTACAGACAGAGAACCTGGCTAAGAAAACCCTTCCCTGTCCCCCTTGTCCCTCTTTTTCTTCCCCACAAAGAGAAAGCAGTTTTGTTCAGCAGACTGGAGCAATCAGAGCCATCAGAGCTCAGGTTGCGGACGTGTCAGCTTTTCCACGGCCGATCCCCTTCCCCTCGGCCACCCTGCATTTAGTTTGAAAAGGTCATTAAACAAGACACAAAAGGTGAAGTGCAAGGTTACAGATTTATAACCTGCCTGAGCAGACAGGGGCTGACAAAGGGCTGGTGCTGCCTGGGACACCAGGCTGAGGTACAGGAGGTGTCTGCTTTGTGCCCTGCAATCCAACCCAGCAGCTGAAGGAAGCAGAAGCAAACCCAGCTCAGAGTGAAATATATTCAGAGGGGATACTCACATCTGTGTCCTATCCTTCCTTTAATCAGCTCTTCGTATATTTTATTTATTTATTTGAACTCTACCCTTCTTCACCCTCACCTTGTCTTCTGCTGTTTTCCACCACCTGCCACTCACACGAGAGGGAAGGCAACCAGTGTTTTGGTCCCAGTTAAATCAAATAAGTTAAACAACAGTCCAAGCTCCTCATCCTGACAGATTTTGTGCTAAAAGCTAATTATTCTTCAGGTCACTCTGAATTCTTACTCCTTTAAACTGCTGCTGGTTTACAGCAGTATCCCATTGAGCTGCCAGATCTCTGGATTATGTTAAAAGCAAAACAGACTGGCTTCTTTAATTCAGGCACTATTTGGAAACACCCACACTGAAAGTAATCATCTTCTGGTTTATAATTCATTCATAATCATTTAAAAAAAAATAATTGGAAGGAAAGGTAAGAAGTTAAAACATCCAGAGTGACATCCTTGTTCGTATCTCATGGCCAAACTGCTCCTCTGATATGCTGCCAACTTTTTATCAAAAAGCTTCCACCAAAAGTCTCTTTGTTACAAGTTAAACGCTGGGGCTGCCTGTGCTCAAAGGGGCTGTTGGGCCCAGAGATTTATTCCCTGGCGTGGGTCTTTTAAACAGGAACATTTTTATAATCAAAACTGGAGATAAAAAGGCACGAGCACATGGCAAACAAACCTTCACCAGCGCGAGCGGGGTCATCGACGGGAGCGTGTGCTAACGAGCCTCGTGCATCACTGGGGCCTTCCTGTGTGGAATCCTTTCCTGCCCCTTGAAGAAATGTTCTGATACAACACGAATGGCTTTGATTTAGAGATCTCCAAAGGGGTTTTATTAAATATCAGAGGGAAAACATCATGTAACAAAAGAATCCATCGAGCTTTCTGTTCTGCTTGGTGGTGGCTCACAACAGAAACCTCCAGCGTCTCGACAAAGCCCTGAGCCAGGATTTAAACTGCTGCAAGAACATCTGAACCACAGAGCTCAAAAACTCAGCCAGTTCAACCCTTCTGAGTCTGCAAGTTTTAGGTTAATACTGTGCTTTCTATATCATATCTCAGCAAATTTAAACCAAGATCACCCAGAGCTGCAGCAATACCTGGCCAAACTTCTCCCTGGTTTTAAGACTGAGTTAAACCTGTTGCCTCAAACTATTTCATTGCCTCCAAACACAGATAGCACGTAATCCACCACTGTTCCAATTTATTTGTCAATCTAGATCCTTTCTTCTACCTCAGTTTGACCAAAACATCCAATTAATAGTGTAAAAACAATAAAAGTTGCAGGATACTTTGAGGGAATAAGAAGCTGGAGAAGAGTCAGTAAGAAGCTGGAAATCACAGCTCTGCATTTGCAGGTAAGATCTGAAAGTCTAAGTGAGATGACCTGACTGTGACAGAATAATGACAAACCAAAGTAAAAAGAAGATATTTCAGAAATGAAAATATCTTTTTTTTTCCTAATTTACAAAATCTATGTAGTTTTTTTTTTTAAATCACCATTATCTGCAGCATTAGGATGTGCTCTAATTCAGTGAGGACAGTGCTCTGAGCAGAAGGCTGGACTGGATCAGCTCATTCCAACCCAAATTATTTTATGATTCAATAGTTCTATGCCAAATAATACCCTGTGCTATGATTTCATTTCTATGAAGTCGATGTTACAGTCTGTGGACAAGACAGAAAGTAAAAAAAAACCCTCCATCCCTTTGGTTTGAGTAAAAGGGAAATGTCTCTGTTCCTGTCATGAGATAAAACAGAGCCTGCCTTGGTGAGGCCCCCTTCCCAAGGAGCTCCCTGTGCTTCCCAAACTCTGGATCAGGGAAGAACGTGGGATTTTAGCCTGTTACACAGAGCTGAGGAACAACAGGCTGAGACAACACTTCCCAAATGCTCAGCACAGTCCCCACACAGCAGAGCTCCCCCAGCCAGTCCAGCTGGACTTTGCACCCAATAAAACTCTAATGCTGAAAAAAAATCTTCCAGCAGCACCGAGATAAATAATATCCAAGTACAGGGAGTCCTGTATTGTCAGATCACACAAACACTGGAACAAAGGCTCTCAAGCATCTGCTGCTCTGTTTATTTTCCTTGCAGGGGATGGGAGTGCACGAACTCCGATCCCCCCCAGCAGCTTGTGACCCACCTGGGGACATCTGTGTTCTCCTCAGTGTTTTTAAATGCACTGTTAGAAGTTGGGTGAGGGTCAGTCATCAGGTAACTGCTCAAGAGCTGTCTGGAATAACCCTAAATCAAAATAAAAGCTGTATTTTGCCATTATTTTTCCTCCATTTGTTTTCTACTCTCACAATTAGCAGGGGGAAGCCACTGGATGGGCTTTTGTACAAATGCATGTTCTATTCCTACTGGTATATTTATCTTGTTTTAGTCTCAAAATGAGCATCCATACCTGCTTCTGGTGCCTCTTGCATTCTCACAAGCTGGAATAAACACAGGAAAGCAGCCTGGCTTGGTTTTATTCCCGTGCCTTTTCCAGGGGCATCACCACCAACCACACCAGCTCCGAAAGCTTCCAGCCACCAGGGGCTGAACAACAACTGAAATGTAACAAATCAACAGAAATTCTCCTTGTGATTTTCAGTCTTGAGGTCATTTTTTGTGCAATCTAAATAAAGGACTAAGCTTGATTTCCCACTGTCCTCTCAGCTCTGCCCTTATAGGAACAACTCCACGTGTCCTACGGACACCCTGACGTCCTGCTCAGTTCTCCTTCCTCAGACCCTGCTGGGCTTTTTACCCCAGACAAAAGGTCTACACTGCAAAAACTAGGGAAATGCTGAAGACTGCCTCAAGGAAAAACAATATTTAAACCCCAAAAGTCTGTGTGCCTGTATCATAAACCAGCCAGGATGTCACCCGGGTGTTTTAGCTTTTGTGAGCTCCTAAGACTCCTGAAGTGAGCAACTACCACGAGCAGGACTTTCAAATTCTGCAAACATGCTCTGAAAATTTAATTTCTATCAAATCCAGGAGCATCCTCACCATATTTTCTCATTTGTGTCTCATTTGGTTTAAGGGACCTTACCCAACACCTCTTTCCATTCTCACAAACAGGAAATCTTTTACACGCCATCAAGGAAGTCGGAGGCCTGTCCCAAACAAAAGGCACAATCTCCCGAGCTTCTGAGAGGGTTTTATTTTCCTGAAGTGATAAATCAGCAGGCATGGATGGCTGCATTTCACTCACTTCTTGCTCCAATTTACTGCACCTGAGGGAACAAGTGTAACAAAAGGTATAATTAATACCTTCGCGGATGCTCCGGGGCCTTGGGCCAGCGGCCGCAGCCCGGCACGTTCTCGGGGCACTTGAGGGCCCTGATGGCAGATAAGGGATAAATCCATGATATCCAGATATTTAGAAACAGGGAAAAGCAGGGACACAGCCTCCTGTGGGAGGGCAGGGAGCAGGGGGATGCACTCCGGCCACAACAGTGGCTCCAGAACAGATTCAAGAGTTGGATGGAGACGGGAAGTACCTTTGGAGTTGGGACTGTCAGCCTGCAGGGGCGACAGTGGGCACTCCTTCTGGCAGCAGGGCACCCTCAGGAGTTGGTGCATCTGTCCCTCCTGTCACACCAAGGGAAATAAGATGCTTTCCCCGCTCCATCTTTCCCCTCCCTCCCAGGAGAGGGATCAGAAGGCACAGTTGGTGGGTGCAGGTCTGAAGGAAGGCTGACCGACCACCCTCAAGTGTAGCACAGGCACCTCCAGCACCGAAAAGGTATGAGGGGAAAATTCCAGCACAGCTCATTTCACATCCCTCCCATCTCACAAAATGGGCTCTGCTAATTTTAGAGTCCTTGTCTGAGACTGCACAGTTCTGATCTGGGAAGGAAAAGGGATTCAGCAGCAGAAAATGGCTGCAGGTTTTGGCAGGGATATGATCCCTGCATCTATTTAATGGCCCTTCCTACACTTCTGAATCAATAAAAGCTTTACCACTGACAACAGCACACGTGAACATCTCTGGTAATTAGAATTTTTAATCTTTTTAAACCGCACTTCCAATACCTCAAAGCCTTAAGAGAGGAAATGCACAATAGGAACAACTAGAGACTGTAATTCTTTCACTGAAATTCAAATTCCAATACTGAAAATGCCCCAGTGACTCCAGTGACACTGTGGGCTGGTCACACTGGTGAGGAATGACCCCAGGCAGTAAAGGCAACTGAGCCCAGCTCGAGGGTCATCACTTAGTGCTGCACCAGCACTCCAAACACAGCAAGACAGGGCCTCACTTCCATGGACACCAGATCCTCTGGATCATCCTGGTGATGATCCTGATGTCTGCTAATCCTGGGATAAATATCCATTTAGCACCTTGAAGGGCCATAAAATAAGAACAGTTGTTCATGTCCAGCTCAACAGTGTCTCTGGAAACACTCAAAAGCAAAGAACTTCCACAACCTGTGTCTCCTGGCACAGCTCACCCTGGACTTGGGTCCAGTTTCCAGAATCCACCAGATTCTCTTCCTTTTTGGAAAAAAGCACAACTGTAATTGCAGTTAAAGCTCTCCCAGGCAGTGCCTGCTCAGAGGGAATGTCTCAGCACCATCCACAAGCAAGAAACTGGGAGAAGCAGCACCAGGAACACGTCAGGCCCCGGGACTGTCCATGGAGGACCTGCAGCTCCTCCTTCCAGAGACAGGAGAGCCAAACCTCACGGACCTGAGGGCTCCTTCCACCTTGGCAAAGGACTGTTTCCAAATAATAACCACACTTACTGTCCACAGCAACACTGAACAAGGGACTCCACTGAGAAAGGACCCAACTCACCTCTGGTAAGCAATCGAGAATTGCTGGATGCTCATTCCCACATTCCTGTTTTTTGGATTGACAAACACATTTAAGCTGAATGAAAACAGCACAGACACTTCAAAGCAGGAAAAGAGTTATTAAAAATTATCTGACAAGAAGTGACACTTCATCTGCATCCACAGTATTTAATTTGTTTGAATAATATAGTTACAGATAAACAGGTTCACTCCATATACAATTACCAATACCTTTGTTTTAATACAGTTCATATTCCAGTACATCAACACTATTTTATTTACAAGGTATTTATGTACATTAACATCTTTCTAAAGTCAGTGCATTGTCAATAAGTTTTTATACAATAATTTACAAAGTGAATGTAGTTAATAGTTAACTTAATAAATTTACTACTAATTTATGAATTAATTTAATTTAAAAAATTAATTACAACCAATGTAACAAACACAGAAGATCAAATAACATTAGTAGATTGTGCTACCTGCTTAAATAAAACATCTTAAAGTAAATCAGTTGAAAATCTTTCACTTTTCATGGAGTTTGCTGAGGGAGGAGCAGACAAGTGGGTATTGAAAAAGCTTCTACCCTAGAAATTCCCAAGTCATGTTTGCTTTTCTTCAGGCTCAATGTTTAGACCACTTGAAAGATAAAAGACCAGAGAGGATAAGGAGCAACACCTGACAGGTAAGACAATACCCATTTTTGGAACAGATCTGCTGCCCCTGCAGAGGCACAACCTCCCAAGGAGGGAACAGCCAGACCAGCTGATTCCATTCCTCACATGGAGAAAGCTCAGACCTTCCTGGGAGTGACAAACCCACTGAAGGTTTGGCATCTTTGTAAAACCCCTCAGGAAGAATCCAAACGTTCAGTTCAGAGAACCACGTAAGTCACAGCTCTGTCAGTGAAGATACAGAATCCAGAGAACTGGGAAGATGACACAGGACAAAATTAATGAGCTGCTTGAACTCAGGAAAAAAAAAGGCCAAAAGAGTGAGATTTTTATCTTCATTCAGATATGCAAACGACTTAACACTGAAAATGTTCAAGGAAATGCCTGCTCAAAAAACAACCATCTTTTTTTCCAGTCTCCGCTAAGACTCAGTCACACCTTCCCTCCTGCAACAGGCCCCTGGAGTTACAGAGCACTGCTGCAAGGGCAGGGAAAGCAATTCTGGTTTAATTGCAAGTATTTGCATAAACTGTTGTTTAAAAAAAAAAAAAAAAAAGGAAGAAGAAAATTTGAAAAGGCAACCAAATTTTGAAACCAAGAAACTCCATTAAATTATGAAACCAAAAAAAAATAAATCTCTCCATCCATGAATGCTACGAGAGCTCCCTGACAGCCACAGCTTCGCCTCCCTTGGAAATACACAGTGGATAATTCACAGCCATTCACTCCAGAGCCCTTACAACAACGACAACAAACAACAGAAAACCAAACTCTGGTTTTTCAATTCAATTCTACGCATTTTCAAAAGTGCAAATTTAAAAAGCAACACCGGTCATGAAACATAAAAGCTCAAGCGTCTCTCCTTGCGCACGCCGGGAACGCTCCGTGCAACGTGCACGCTTTAAAGACACCACGAGTGGAACCACAGCTACTCTCTGCAGCCTGAGGCAGCTCAGAGCTTTGAGCCAGCACCCTCCAGGCAGAAAAGCCATTCCTGAAACCCGTTGGATGTGCACGGCCAACACGGGGAGGAAACACGAGAGAACAAACCATTCGAGTGCAGAAATGAATCTCTTCTCAAAGGATGATTTGGGTTGTGCTCCCAACATACAGAAAGAAAGCAACGGACACACATCAGTGGTGGCAAAACTGGAAACTTCTCCTACTCTTGACGAGAATTCTTTCGGTTTGTGCACTTTTCCTTCTCTTGCTTTCCCTGTTTTGCCAATAAAATGCAATAAAACTGCAGGAAAAAGGAGGTAGCAATATCATGTTGTCCAAAGACAACACTACAAATCGGTTTTCCCCATTACCTTAAACCTAACGAGAGCCTCGGGGGGTTGTTAGAACAGTTGGTAAACTCTACACTACTTCGTTTAGCTCTTATTTGGACTATTTAATTTAGCTCTTATTTGGTCCTGGGTGGCTTTTCTCAAACCATTAGATTTAAAGGCCAGTGGCAGTCTCAGCCTGATGTCCAACATCAGAAACGTTCAGAGCGCGTAGTGAGAAAACAGAACAAAACGATACTACTGGATATTAACTGGGTAACCAGGGGGTGCTTTTTGTGCTTTCGGCCCACGGGCTGCGACAACCACGCGTGGGTGACGCGTCCCAGGGACACCCTCAGCGTCCCCTGCCCTGCAGGGTGTCCCCTCCCCTGCTCCCACGGCGGGCAGCTCCTCCTCGCTCACTGCAGCACGCAGTACTTCTTGTAGTCGGACTCGAAGTCCTCGTCCATGCTGCTCGTGTCTGCCATCTTCTTGCCGTCGATCTTGGGCAGGAACTGGGCATAGTCCACCCCCTGCTGCTCGTAGAACAGAATGTAGGCAGAGTCCGTGTCGATCTCATCCGGGTGCAGCTCCTGGGACACGGAAAACACACGGGCGGGGAGACGCAACGGGATGGTCGTGTTACTGTCACGGAACTTAAAATACACAAGACTGCCCTGGAAACTCTTTTTAACTGTCTGTTTGTAACAAATAAAAAATAAATAAATCACGTTTTTGCTCTCTTATTTGTTATCAGGCTCCATTAATTACTGGAGAAGTCTGACATATTTTATAGTGATAAATGCAAATACTTAAAAACATCGGAACTGAATTACTCACTAATTGAATACAAACTGCTCCCATCATGAAAATATATTCTTGGCTTCCTATTTTTAGTAATTTTCCCCATCTCTGCACAAAATAAGCGTCTTTAAGTGTGGGAGCAGCTGATGAACAGATGTCACCTTGGAAAAAATCTCATGTACAATTTCGGTTAATAATTTTAATATTTCTCTGATGCAGCTTTTGAGATGCTCGTGATTTCAAAAACCAAGTGTCTGGTCTAGTGGAAGGTGTCCCTGCCCCTGGTAGGGGGTTGGATCAAGGTGAGCTTTAGGCTCCCTTCCCACCCAAACCATTCCATGACTCTATAAGGTAAGTTTCTTTGGCAATAAGTAACCAGATTATTATTTGCTAGAAAACTCACTCACTATTTGCTAGAAGAAGCAGTGATTTACCTTACAGCTGCTGTCATTGTAGCAGTACCACTTGTTGTTCGGGTTTTTGGCATAAGTGACGTAATGACCCCCTCCCATAATTCCTGAATGGCACTGAAGAAAAGGAAGGAGAGAATCAATCCTGGATCAAGGAAACGACTCACAAATTCATTATCTGCATGTGACAACGGCTCACGACGATCTGACTTTACACACTCGAGCAGGACAAACACATGGCAGAGAGACACCTCAGTTGGACTCAGTGCCAGTTCATCCTCCTTCCCGACTGAGTGACCCACCAGAGGCATTTGGTGCCAAGCCCGTCCCCCCGAGGCTGCCCCGGCCCCGCAGGGCGCACGTACCGAGATTGCATAAAGGTTGTAGATGGGGTTCGCACACACGTCCTCTCTTTGGTCGTCGGCGCCGTCGTCCTCGCTGTGGGTGTCCCCCTGCACACCCAGCCCGTTGCTGAAGGAGCTCTGCTCGCACAGGTACCCGTTGGCCAGAGGCCCCTCGCCCTCCTGGGCACCGCACAGTTCGCTCTGGCTGCCCCCCAGCACGTGCCCCTTGGTGAGGGCATCCCCCTGCTCCTGCTCGGTACCGTTCTCCTTGTTGGCGTCCAAGTTCTCTTTGCTGCTGGACAGTTTGTTTTTCCCCAGCTGGGGCAGCCGCAGCCGCCCTTTGCCCCTCCCTAAAGTCCTGGGGCTGCTGTTTGGGCTGCTGTTTTTACTCGAGGGACAGCTGGTTCCACCTTTCCTCCCCAGAGATGGAGATGCTAAAACAGAAAGCACGTGGATTACTAAGATGAGTAAACACACAGTCTGCGTTTCTTCTTAAAAAGTGATTTTTTTAATAACCAAACATTAAAAAAAAACCAACCACTCTTTCATTAGAACTAATGAGTCATATATGGAATTAAAAATCTATCTTTGTGCACACCTGGAAACTGAAATTTACCTCTTTTGTGCAGGAGCACATTCCTCACTCTTATTCCAGCCCACTTACACGAGTGCCAGTATCTGTTGGCACTGAGCAACTTTATTATTTTTCTTTGGTTTTTCATGGTAAAGTTTCACTAAGAAAGACTAAGAAATGTTGCAAAGTGAGTGAGGAGCTTTGGCCAAAACACTCAGAGGTTCAGACTTTGGAATGTCCCCATGTCACTGCCTACCTTTGACACTGTTGAGGACAGTAGTGTTGAGGGAGGACGGGCTCCTGTTGAGTGTCTCTCCTTCCCCTGGTGTGCCAGAGCTCTGCAGCTCTGTTTTCCTGGGCTCCCCTGGGAGGTTCCGTGGCTCCATGTCCACCTGGAGCGTCAGGGCCTTCCTTTGGAAATGACTTGGATCCCTTTGTACCAAAAAGGCACTTGGGTCAAAATTTTCTCGGGGAAATTTGACAATTTTCTGGGATTTTATCCAGCGGCCGTTTACGAACTGAAACCTTTTCAGGTGAATGATCTAAGGAGAGAAGTTGGAGAAAATTAAAGGAGGACAACTACATCCCAGTGAGTAATTTCACTGTTTAAAGGGAGTTTTTCACAAAACATACACATTTTATCGCTTGCTAATAAACACGGTGACAAAGCTGTGTGTGACAACATTCTGGGATCAAGGTGGTAAAATATGAAACTAATGTTTTCATGGGGAATTGATGGAAAGAGTTGCTTCAACTCAGTGATCAGCACTGTCTGTTTTGAATAACCAACCAAATTTGAAAAATAAGAAATGCAGGTGTTGCCCAAGTAAAGATCATGGTACCAGAAAGCCCATCTGAGCGTGAATTCGGTGTCACAACAGCTCACCCTGATCACAAACCACCACCATTTCCTGCCATGGAGCAGCTACAAACATTCAGAAGGAACTCTGAGGTTTGCTTTATTTGCCTGCCTGACAGAACTGCACACAGCAAACTCAGCCAGTCCCCTCCTGAGACTGTGAGCAAAGCAAATCACCTTCCTCACAGCGAGTGACTCAGATTTGGGAACAACGTACTTTGGGTTTGCTGCTGTGGAGGAAAACCACACAAAAGATCATACCAAAATAGGGGGAAGTCTCCAGAGATCCAGTTTTTTGGTGGCCAAGCAATGGGTCTTGCACTTGGAGCAGTAGTACATCTCATCCTCCCCCAGCTCCTCCTCGCTGGTGAAGGCTCGCAGGCAGCTGTCCAGGTTGATGGGCTCCGCCTGAGCCCGGCGGCTCTGCTCAACACTCTCGTGTTCCTCCACGATCTGAGGGCAGAGAAAACTGCATCTGACTTGCCAAGGTACACACACTGCTCAGAGGGAGGCTCTGCCCCCAGCACCACACAAATAACTTCAGGGACTCGCTTAGAATGGAAGGTAAAAACTGGACGTGCTAAGTTTTAGCAGAAAATTTCATTTCAGTTCTGAAGAGGCAGGTATAAAAATAACTCACTGTCCTTGTTCTTGGGCTCTGCTTACAGATTATCCATAAGGCACAACTTTATGGATTGAACTCACAAGTTTGACCAGTTGTTCTACATCAACTCAAGCACAGGCTTTTACCTTTACATAGGTTTTGTTGGCTCAATGGGGAAATGGGTTTACTCACATGCATAACTGTTTATAGTTACCAAAAATTCATCAAATTAACATATTTTGTAATAGATTATAGAGACTAGATCAAAAGCAACTCACAACAGGCAGCTGTGGTTGCTTAAAAGCTTCCCTTCCACACTATTCAACCACTTAAGAGGTCTAACACTGACATCAATTTACCCAGAATATACTGCTCCGTGATCACTGACTCTACATTAAGAGAAAACGGACTAGAGAAGCAGCAAATAAATTAAAAAAGAGATGAAATGGGTCATGCTTCAGAGCACAGTTGAGGGGTTGAGGGGCTGAGTTGTGCTGGAGTCTTACCCGCTCCTGGGAGGTTTGGTAGCGCAGGTGGAGGGCGGTGGGGTCCCAGTCCACAGCGATGTACGCGCTGCCCACACAGGCTCTGTCCTCTGTGCACTCGATTTTACAGCCCCGGCAGAACCTGCACCCAAAAGTCAGACTGGATAAGGAACTGCCCAGGGGCTTTTACTTGCTCAGTTCTGCTCCTTGTTGTTTGACACGTGCACCCTCCGGGTTCCAGGCCAGGCCTCGGGCTCAGAGGTGTTTTTATACAACAATCCTCAGAGTCATTTGCTGTGTTCCCACAGAACTTGAACAGGGATGAGGAACTGAAGCATTTGGGTGAATCCAACCCTCTGCCTGCAGATGATTCAGGGGAAGGTTCCTCAGTGGAAGGTGTCCCTGCCCTTGGCAGGGGGTTGGAACGAGATGAGCTTTAAGGTCCCTTCCATTCCAGGATCTATCACCCCAAAAACTACACTGCTTTGTTTACTCCATGATAACCAATTCACTTGATTAATTAGCTGCAAGATATTTTTTTTTTTTTAATGAGTGTATGTCCAAATACCTTTCCAGGAGGGGCCTGGAATTTTTGTTTCGGAAAATTTCCAAGCATCCTTCCAGGGTGAATTCCTTATCGCCCATCTTAGTTCTTACCCTTCCAGTGGCCCAGGAACTCACAAGGGTAGCTGATTTACATCTGAAGTTTGGGTTTGTATGAACCCCCCAAAACCATCCAAGCATGTGGAACACATGCCTGCACATACACACGGAATATTCTGAGGGGTTTTTGATAATCTCATGTCTGCCTCCTAATTTAAAGTTTCTGTGCCAGCTTTCAGCTCCCCAAGCCATAGAAGCTGCACTACAGTGCAAGTCTGCCCTGGGAGAGATCTGGTGAAATTGGATTCTAGATTCTTATTGTTTGATATTACCTCTGAAGTCTGAAATGCATCACAGAGCCATTACCATAAATTACCTTTCTGCTGGAGTGATTCCCTGCTGTAAATCGAAAAAAGGGACAATTTACCTGTACCATGGACACCAAGCACAAGAATTTCCATCCTTCTGAACTACCCTGAGGGTGAAGGGATACTGATACCCCATGCTGTCATCACTGAAACAGAAGAGAACACAACATCAAACAGCAGCACTCACTCACTGCCATACCCCCTTAACCAGGCTTATGTCTACTTAAAAAAAAAAAACCAAACTTAAAACTATAATTTTGATTAGATTAAGCTATTAAAACCTGCCTTTACATGGCCTAAATTTGCCAGATATAAATAATTATCAATCGACCCATTTGTGTAAAGCCAACCTTCGAGTGCAGCAACATTTAACTGTTACAAAAAGGATTATGAGGTATTTTTATTGTTGCCATTATTATGAGAAATCAAACCCGACAGCGATCAATTTAATTTTAAACCTTGTAACCAAGTTTAAGCCACTGGGTTGGGTCCCTCAAGGCAGAGGCTGCACTCACCAGTCCTGGGCATGGTTACTGGCCTCCTGAGGAGGGAGGGGACTGGCCAGCCTGGACACCTGGATCCACACGGCATCGTACAGGTCCCTTTTCCGGGTGTGCACCGTGCAGGGAACAATGAGGGGCATTCCAAAGAGACTGGGACGATTCTTCTGGGATGAAAGGAAGTACAGCTCTGTCCTCATCTGTGTGCAGGAAATAAAAGGACTCACATGGAAAGGTGCATTAACTCATGGCCCCGTAATTACCTGGGTGCTGACCTTGCTCTGGCAATTAAAATTAACCATTAATTCTACTAAAACCACTCTATTTATTTCCATTATTAAATACTGTAAATTTTGACCACTAACTTGAAAAAGGCTTGTATTTTATAATATTATGGCCATGTTATTCAGGCACTAGACCACATCAAACACAAATCTGTACTTCAGTCGTGTCCAATATTCTACATTTCACACGATGCATAGGAGGGAAATGCATTCACGCTCCCTCTCCTCTTAGGAAATAAAGATTAATTACCACATGGACATTAAAAATTCTTGATTTTTTGATAGTTTCTTTCCCAGTGTGTCCCCCAGCCAGTCCATAGCCCACTGACCATTTTCCTGTGCACTGCAATGATGTACCCTGTGCAGGGGCTGTCACACAGCGAGGGCACGTGGCCGTTGAGGGCCCAGCCGGGCGGGTTCCGCTCGGTCCCACATGGCACCACAGTGTTTGGCATCCCGTTGGGAATGAGGGGCTTGGGAAGGTCCCCGTTCATCAGGATGGTGGGGGCTCCGTTAGCTGAGGGCCCAGTGGAGATGTCTGCAGGGAGACAATGAAATTCTCAGTTACCCACAGCAACCAGAGCTGATCCCAGGATCTTTACCCTCTCATTCCGTGTGGGATCACGGTGGATCACCCGCTCGCAGCTCTTGTCCTTTTAACTTATTACAAGGAGCAGAGCTTTCTCCTGGATTTCTCAATACCAGGGTAGTGTGCAGTTTAAATAAACAGGAAAACCCATGTTTTCTCTTACCTGTCTGCACAGGGCTCGATGCTGACGTGGGGGATCCTGGGATGGGGATCTCAAACGCACACAAGAACCCGCTCACCGACAACCTCACCTTCTGGTTGTCTTGAGGGAAGTTCTTCAATGAAGAAGGGAAAGTCAGTCAGGCATTTCAATCTTTTAGCTGATCCAAACATGCTTTGTTCTTTTGAAAACAGTGTATCTAGCAGCTCCTCTCTCTCCCTCTCATCTGATTTCTTACCCCTTTCTAGAAGAATAAAGGAACCCACCCCTCTGCAGCAAAACCTGAGAGGAACTGATGGTTCTCTAAACACACTGAGAATATTTCAAGTTTCATTTCAAGCAGTGACAGCAAAATATATCTACAGGTGTACATACACACCACACAGAACTAAGCCAGTCATTACTTATGCCCCCACCACCTCAACAGTGTTTGAATTCCTCACTTCTAACTGAGATTTATCACCTCGAGATGATTCTATGCTTTTCTCCTAAAAATATCATTAGCAATCCATTTTAATTTATTTACAGCTAGCCAAATTACTGTTTAAGAATGAAACAAGAGTTCATGTAGAGATACAGCTAAGCTGACTCTTTAATCATACTTTCAGTTCAATTATTTCAGAGTTCTTGTACACAAAACAATGTCAAAAAGAGACAATGATTCATCTTTTTTCTTCTCACCTTTATATTGGAGCTGTGCACCTCTGCAAGTAGGATCTGTTCTGGTTTGAGCCCACAGAGTTCACTTAACTGTTTTTTCAATCCTGTGTACTTTTCATCCATGTTCAGCCTCAGGCCATATCGAACAGGAGTGGTACCATCTAATTTAATTACTTCAAAGGGGAAAAGAAACACATTGGTCAGCAAACCAGGGAAGTTTTAATGAGAATAATACATTACAGCCCCATACTAATTGGAATTTATTTTTTCCCTGCTTGAAGATATATTTTATTTTCCCAGTCAACTTCCAAGGCCTGCAGGCAAACATCAGACAATGTCTTCTTGCACAGGCAGTACAAAATGGTTTCAAAATTTGGTTCACTTTTTGATGATCTTTTCTTTTGCCTCTTTTCCAGCAATACAGGGGTCCTTCATTGCAAAGTTCATGACCCACACTGTATTTTCCCCTAGGCCTTGTTTTTGCTTCAGGCAGATTTAGGACAACCTCCACAACACAGTGGACAGAAGCAAACTTCCCAAAATCTCCATTTTACATATTTCTGTGTCCTTCAATCACGGTTGAAAATGGGCCATCTATGTTCTGTTTCTAAAGGTTTTATCTTAGTTTAACTGTACTGCACTGAAAATTCTTGAACTCTTGTTACATTAAAGTGACTATAACAAGTACTAACACAAGAAAATGTGACGTTTTATAGTTGTTCTACACATACAACTTTGATTTTAGCAATGACAGCTTAGAAGGAGTTAAACACCCCCACTCACCTGTAATTTCTAGGTGCATGTAGCTGTCCATTGGCAAAGGCAAGGATAAAAAATTAAAGGGGTCAAACCTAACACTTATATGGCCACAAGTTTTACATTTCACTTGTGACTTCAGCTGCCCGTGAAATAAATCCACAACAATGGATCTGTTTCTTCTCAGATGGTTTTCCCAGGCCTGAAACAAAACACGAAAAAAATAATAACAGTTAGAAACTGAAGGCTATTCCTTTGATCTCCAAAGTTACACAAGCCTATGGGAGTCAAATTATTTCCACAGAAGTTGTGTAGTAACTTCTAATAAATAACAAGTATTGAGTTTCAACATAAGTAAAGTTCTCAACTAACAGAAGTATCGAGGTATGACATAATTTAAAGTGTTTCTGAGAGGATCATCAGGTACCTTGAAATATTTTAGTGTCATAAGGACAAAAAAACCCAGCACACAAACAATTTGAAGCCCTACCTCTGCTGCTACTTCCCAGTCTGGTCGCCCATCACTGTCCTTCAGTTCAACATATGGCTTATCATGAACTCTGTTCAAATCCTCGTGGAGCCCATCCAGGAGGAAAGCCAGAAGCTCCTGGGAGTCTTGCTGTTGGAAGCCATTAAATCTTGGAGCATATTTTGCTATTGTCCACTGGAAATAGATGACAAAGTAATTTAACATCACGTAGCAGAAGTTGTAACAATAAATCACGATACTGGAGACAAGACACGTGTTGTCAATGGGAACAAATTCCATTGCCAAGAGCTAAAGGGAACCCCTTTGCTTGCAGAACAAAAGCTCATTTACAGGCAAATGCATCATCTTTTGTCCCTAGAAAGGGCTATGAAAGCCATTATTTTATCCCACAACCTCTGAGTCATACCAGGTCATTCCTTTGACCTCACAACCAGCGAGCCACATATTCCACAGAATTCCTGAGCACCAGGACTGATGAACATTCCTCTTCCAGGGCATTTGCCCCTGGCACTGCCCTTCCTGAACACCTTCCCTGCACCCTTTACAGGCAAGAAAGGCAATTCCATGATGAGTCTGGAGTGGCAAAGGGGATGTCTGACTGCCCGGGATGTCACCGGCTTCAGAGCCAACTTCCAACACATCCAGGTTTCCTTCTCTTTCTCTAGGGGAGACACTATTTGAGTCTCCAAACCATTACAATACAGGTAACATGAGGAAAAAGTCCACTGAAATATTTATTGGAAGGGATTCTTGTTTTCTCCCCTAACTCCCAGCACAGACTCACCCTCAGCTTTAGGGGTGCAATGTTCTTCTGAGTCCCACTCCACAGCTCCTGAACCAGATCCCCGTAGCACTTGGCCATGTGTCCTTTCATTCCTATGGGATTTGTCCTAGAAATTACAAAGTAATTAATACCATATTAAAACTGAAACCCAGTTCAAGCCTGCAGATAAACAAGGAAGTGGAAAGGTCTCTGGCTCCCAGAAGCGAGAGGTTATATTTTCACGTTATCTAATCAGTATTTGCTGGAGAGCTGATAACACTAAATTGAAAAGATTTCTTTAAACTGAGTTTCAGCTTTCAAAACAGGATGAATAAATGTTCCAGGATCTCAAATGCCAACGGTCTCCCACAGATAATTACCTGTTAAGTTCATAGAGATGCCTTCCTGAGATGAAGTAGCGAGTGAGAGGCTGTGTGTTGCTGACACACTGGATGCTGGAGTTCATGAAACACGTGTTCCCCAGATTGCTCAGCCCTGTAGCACCCTTTTCAGTAGGAACTGAGAAAAAAAACCCCATCATTAGATCAACTGTGCAGATGTGAAAATGCAGAATGCTGTTATCAGTAAAGATGTGACCTTTTCACAGCAACCAATTTCATTTAACCTGCTCCCAATTACAGCAGCACAGATGCAAGAGATGTTCAAAATACCTGCTCTCGACTCTGCTTAACAGAAATTGAGGTGTTTGGTTGGACCTGACCCACCACAGACATCAGCACAATCCAGACAAACCATTCTCTAATTATGGTACTGAAAATTCTGCATGCATTTGTTAAAATTAATTCCTTACCTTAAAAAGGTCCAAGATAATAAACACAAAATGCAAAATTTGCTAGGTATCCTTCACTACTTCTGTATCTAAACACCTACAGATTTATCTGCCTACACCCTCAACCCACCCACATTTCCAGCATTTCATTAATATAAAGACCAAGCAAAGCTGCACAGGCATACAAGACCTCTCTAATCTAAGAGCACTTAGATTAAAAACAATTGTTTCAGCATAAAACATTCTTGGACTTTTCTTCCCATCATCATTCAGTCACTTTGCTGAAATACTCACCTTTATGTCTGTCTATTTTACTGCTGTTTGCTATAAAAGACATCTCCTCTGGCCAGCTCATGTCCTTGTTCCGAACTAGAAAGAGATATAAAGAGGGTTTTTTTAAAAAAATTTTACTTACTCCACAGAGCTTACACAGCTGAAGAGGTTTAATTAAAATTCTCTAAAATTTGAGACTGGAAATCTGCTTATTTTTAGTTATTATTTTTGCTAGTTTTCATCTCCATGTTTCCAATCATTACTGGGAGTCATTCTAACACTGGCATCACTCCAGCCACACCAGAACATCTTTAGAAAGCAGCCTTAGGTTTGCTTTCCTGTTGGACAGCGAATTTTCCAGTGCTTATTCTAATAATTAACAAGGATCCCTCCAGATCTGAAGGGATCTGTTCACTCCATGAGTGATCACTAATGTTTTTTGTTGTTATGAGCCAGCAACAGAATCAAGTGCATTTCAAAACAAGGACAAATTACATCTGTGTCAAGATAAATTGTGAGAAAACTATGTAAAAACTTGCCTAAGCTGGCTCTACCACCACCTCCCTCTGTAAACCTCTATTTCTAGTGCATGAACTAAGGGTAGGCCCTTTTTATACCTTCTATTACTAAATGCTGCTCATCCTGGATTTTAAGATATTCCAGTCTGTGATCTTCGTCATCCAGCAAGGTGAGATAATTCTGGAGGAGAAAAATAAAAACCCCTTCATGTAGTTATTACTTCTGGATGTAAAACACTCTCAAAGCAATGAAATTAAACAGTGGAGTGCACAAAAAAACCTCTGGAAAACGAGGAGCGAGAGTTTTCCAACCTGAGCAGTTAAACTTATGGCCACTATAATTTTTCTGTGCAGGTGTATTTAATGGTTTCTAGAAAGGAATGTGATATTTAATAGCTGAAAAGGAGGAGAGGAAGGAGAAGGGCCCCCATTACCTCACTGTTGTACAGCCAGAGCCTCATGTCCTCCTCCTTGATCCGCAGCCTCTGGGACAGATATTCATGGATCTCTTTGATGGTTTGCATCCGACTGAAGCAGCCAGTGTAAGCCAAGACCCTTTTTAGAGGAGCATTTGGAGAAGGGACATTCCCTGGATTCACAATCAGGAGAGAAAGGGAGAAGATAATCTATCCCCTGTCATGACCCCCAGGCCAAGAGAGCAATCAGAGCAGTAACAACTCACACGCTGCATTTACCATCAGGCCTCTGCCAAAAACACCAGACAATTCTACTGCTTGTATTTATGGATAAAATAAACTGGAAAATCAGTTGTTCCTGACCCTTTGGGACAAAAAACTCGCTATCACAAAGGAGATAAATTATCTGCCTTGGTACCAAAACCTCTTAGAAAATGGCTCCCCTGAGAGTCTCACAGGAAACAAATCATTTCAAAGAAGTTTTACTGTTCTTTTTGTCTCTTAAAGACACAGTATCAGAGGCAAAGGTAAAATTTCAAAGTAAAGGGCTTCAAATTTTCCTGAGGATTTTGTTTCTGAGAGAACATCATAAATAAAAACTAAGGGTAAAAAAAGTCAGTCTGACTATTCTTGGGAGTAGCTTCAGCTCTTCTGTGGAGATAAAGGCTGATCTGTGCAGATGGAATCAGCCTGGAGTTCACAACAAAAGTATTCCTAATGACTAAATTCCTCAAAACCACATTCTGTGATGGCACCCAGGATTTTCACCAAAATCTCTCAACAACCTCATGTTTGCAACACAAATTAATTCCATCATCAGTCAAGATCGTTGCTCTTTATAACGTGAGCTCATCTTTGAATAAAACATCTGCACAAGAGATGAGACTGACTTGAGATTTAATTTTTTTGAGCTGTTTTAGTTTAAACTTTGGAGGTTCCCCACAGAGACAGGTCTGTAACACACTCATGACAAGCTTTTACTATCCAGCCAAGCCCAAACTGGCAACTGCAGTGCTTAAGTGACCTGAGGAGTGACACCATTCTACCCTTGCTGTAAAAAGATTAAAATAAAATGAACAGCACCATGTGAAAAGATGCAACATTATATTATTCCATGCAATTGGACAAGAGAGGAAACTATACTCTAATCATAAGTCAGCAAAGCATCAGTCTTGCTTCAGTATACCAAGCAAAGTACTCATTTTTTTTTCCAAAGAAAACAAACCAGCATTTTCTGAGATTAGGGATCAGAGGATTAGTTGTAAGATTACAGCAAGAAAGCATATTTGAGAACTCAACAAGATTAATAACTGATTGGATGATTGAATTAGTGCAGTGCAAAATGATTCCAAATCGAGATCAAATTTGGCAGAGATTCTTTATTTGAATTTGGGCATTTGAGGATGTCCAAAGGAAGCGGTTTCCATGGGATTAGGTCAGGTGGGAAAGGTGAATTTGGGAGCAGGCAGTTTCTGTGGTGGAACTCGATCACACAAGGCAGCTGCTGGCTACACCTGAGGTTTAGATTCCATAAAAGCAGGGAGAAATGGAGCAGCTGCAGGAGGTTTTTAAACACTAGCAAGGCTAAAGGACTGAATTTTCAAGGAGCCAGGTGAGCCCATTTCTGGACATCTGTCCCTGTGGATGCAAATGGGATTCAGGGATTCCTTCAAACCCCTCATGCCAGGCAGGTTTGCAGCCGTGCAGGAAAACTGGGAACTGGGGACAAATCCTGCAGCACTTCCCAGCTGAAATCTAAATCACAATCTAAACATGGTTCTTGTGCAGTCTTGTGGTGAGCATCACCACCACAGTTATGACAAACAGATTTTAGCTGCATGTTTACACCTCCCATTGAATTGTCTTTCTGAACCGCAACAAATAATAACCTTAATGTTCCATTAATTCAGCTGCTTTCTAAAGAGCATTAAATAATTTTGGGCATCAAAGCCCAGCTGCCCAAGCAGCTCAGAACCAGCTGACTGAACATTAATTGAATTTATTGTGCCACTGTACTGTGAGATGCACACACCCAGCCCGGTGCAGAGGCACCTATTCCAGGGCTACAAAAAATCCAAACAGGAATGACCAGCTCTGCCCTTTATCAGCTCAGTTCCTGCAGTGCTCATTTCTCCCTCTCAACTTACAGTAAACCATGCAAATCAACTTCCCTGCCAACGCTGCCCGTGCCTGTTCCTTCAGGAGAGGGCAGGAGGAAGCCTTTGGCTCGTCACCGTGCCGGAGAGGTGATGGTGATTAGCTGGAGCACAAGCACAGTGCCAGGAAGCTCCTACAGCCCGGGGCTGGCTCAGAAACTGCACATTCTTGCTGCATTCTTAAGTTACCTCTGGGTAAGTGCTGAGGGAACATTCTGAGGCTCATCATACCCATATTGACCCAGATGTTGGACTGCTGGGTGCGCGTGGCCGGCTGCTGCCGCAGGAACAGCAGGTACCGCGGGAACAGCTCCAGCTCTGCCACGTTGGTCTTGCTGTTCTTGATCACCTAAACACGTCCAAAACACATGGGAGAGTGTCCTGGTTAGAACAGCTGGGGCCAGTTCATCACTGCATGGCTGTAACCCAAAACTGGGTATTCCATAGCCTTCCATGCCATTGCCCAGAAACTGGTATCAATAGAGCATTTACACCCTCTGCCCATAGAGCCTGACTCCTCAGGGTATAAACTGGGTGTTAAGAGGCCTGTGAGATAGGAGGGTGCTCCTGTCCTCATGCCCATTGTGGAACCCCTGAGGGAGGTACTGGGCATTCCTGCCTGAATTGGATGATATATAATCTTGGGGTCTTGGGACGTTTTTAACCACTCGTGGGATCCAGAGGAAGACTGAGACCACCACTCTCAACCAGACTGCAAAGACCACTCTCAACTGGATTGCAAAGACTGTCACCAACAGGTTTTTCCCTCTCCTTTTCCTTTGGACTCAGGGGGCCCAAAGAACACCACTCTGTTCATGCCCCAGGGTGCTGGGTTATACATTTGGGGTTTGTAGGTTAAAACCAATTATTTGTCTGTATAATCGTACTAATTGAATTATTTTATTACATTGTTATTCTGACTTATAATGTCTCTTTTGAGTTGGGTTCATTTCCCCTGCTGGTTTACCTTTAAACCAGCACAGAGACACCCCCTGTTCCAAGCGGGTTGGGAATCCCAACGGGAATGGGAAGCAGCAGTCAGGAAAAATAAACTGTTCTACTGGGAGGTGAGAAATCTTCTGAACTCCTTATGTGGGCAAATATCCCCAGGAATGACAGTTTACTGATTGCTAAGCACTTTTTTGGAGCTTATTAGCTGCAGGTTGTCAAGAGCAAACCCCTTAGTTAGTGGAGCATAGCTGTCTGCACCACACCACAGAAAGAACATTTTTATAATTCCTGAAATATCTGTGAATCTACAATGAAGCTCATTAATTCCACTCAGTGTGTACTTCAATGAGAAAGTTTCACAGCTGTTGAACAAACTGACATGTGCTGCATAAGACATTTGTTTTGCACTTTTTGAACTACGGGATTGAATTAAAACCTTCGTGTTGTGAGAACAGACTAAAACTTGCTTTTGTTACATTCTGATATGTTGACAGAAAGAGCTGGAATCACCCCAAGACATGTTTTTTGCAGCTTTTCAGTCACCATTTCTACCAAGGTTTTGCTACCTAGATGTACCCAAACACAGACATCCACAAATGGAAGGAATGTTGATTGGTTTTGTGACCGTGTGAAGCAGAAAAAAACCCACTTCATCTGTGAGAAGCAATGTAACCCACTGAAGTGCCACAGCACTAAACTCCAGCTACAACAGAAACAACAGTGATGACATTTTCTGAGAAGAAAGCACGTTAGTTTGTGTATAAAGTGATGTGGCCTTTTCTGGATCATGAAAGGTGTTTGTTTCCATGGAGAACGTGTGGGAGGAGGTAACACAAGCCAGTGATTTTTCACTGTAAAATAATTGTCAGTACTGGAGCCAAGAGAGAGGATTGTCAACAATCACCCAGCTGATTCCCTCCCATCTGTGACACTGGATGTTTGTGACACCAACCATCTCATCTCTGCTGCCACCAACAAAAAATCCCTTCAGTGGCTTTTTAAGTGTAGCTCCTACAAGAGACTGCCTGACACAGAACAAACCAACCTGTCTCTGGAATGAAGGCACTCCAAAAAAATCTAAGTTTACACCATTTGTAGGTGAACAAACTGCAGCTCTGAAGTGCTCTGAGCACCTCTTGTGCCAGAGTGCAGGCTCTGCCCCTCCCCTTCCCCGGGCTCCCCTCCTGCCATCTGCTTTTTAGCTCTTCACCAAGTTTTTGCTCATTGTGTTTCTATGACACCGAATCTGAAGGAGCAATTGTTGCCTTCCCCCACTTCATGGAATTGTCAGGGAGAAGAGGAGGGTTTGCAGAGCTGCAGGTGTCCCAGTTTTCATTTCACAGGATTTGCAGACCAGCTGAAAATTTCTCTCAGCTCCTCAAGATGAGTGTTTTGATGCCAAACCTTTCAAACTGATCTCAGGTTTACTTCTGGCTGCTTTAGCAATCACCACCAGTTGAGCAGCACCCCCTGCCCTGCTGCAGCATCTCCTGGGGATTGTGCTGCAAACCTCCTGCTAAATATCCACAATTTTCTATCCAAGTCCATTTTGGAGACTGATTTTTCCCAGTTTGCTCTTCCAGACTCTCCATTTAGGATGGGTGGGAGGTGACTGGAGCAGGTGCCCCTGGCAGGGGGTTGGATAAATGAGGTGGTTTGTGTTCTCTCAGTGGTTATGGCAAGTGAAGTGTCTAAAATCCCAACTTACCGGCCTGGGCAAGGACAGATTTGCTCCATACCAGTGGTAAAGTGCTCTCCAGACTGGTTCTGGTACCATCACATAGTCCTTTCCTTCCACCAGCTGTGGAGATCTCTTTAACCTCCCCCCCTCCATTGTTAGTGAGGCAGCCTTGCAAAAAAGAAAAAAGAAGGGTTTTGTCACATCTCAAATGGAAAAATCAGTTTACAGCCACAATGATTTTAGTTCATGAACACAGAACACTCTTTAATAATTAAAAAAACCTTCTAAGTAGCAATTAGCAACTGCTTTTCATGCTGAAAGATGGTATTTAAATGTAACTACCAACATGCAAGTTTCCTTATTTACTATTTCTCTAAAAGCCTGTCCAGAATAAAATTCATAATGTGTTTCTCTCTTGTGTCACCCCCTCCAACAACTTTGGATGGAGAAATCCAATCCCTGCTCATCACTGATGGTGCTGGGCTGTGTTTCACCTTTCACTTGCACCAACATTGCAAAACCTGTGAGTTTTACAATTTAGTTAATGGTCTTCTGTTGTTATGAACAGCAATAAACTCATCCTCAGATGGAAAATAACAAAGTGCTTCATTATCAAAGTATTTTACATTTAATGCTGCAAGCTGTGTTTCCATAAATACCTTTCCCAGTGTAAGGACATCTTGAATGTTTCTTCTCTCACAAAACACAAAGTAGCCTTAGAAGTAGAACACAATTTTTTTCCCCCTCTTAAAATAAGAGTAAGAAAGCCAAATTTTGTTCTGTGACAAAGCAGGGTTAATTTGGAATTAAGACACCAGCTGACAAAGCTCAACACACAAAAAGCTGTGATATCAGTAACTAAACCAGAGTTTTCCTCTCTTCACACTCACCTTCACTGGTTCCTGTGTCACCAGGGGCTGGTTGTCAATGGCTCCTGGTTTCTGAGGGTTAAGCTGGAGCAGAGCATTCCCATTGCTTCCAAGGAAACACTGGTTGTTGTTGTCTGAAGTGTTGTGCTGCCTGGCAAAGCACACCTCAGAGCCTGGGCTCCCAGGGTAAAGGGTGTCTGCAGCAGAACACAGGGAAAAGGAGAATTTCAGTTCAGGATTCCCCAGGATATAAAGGAATGAGTTACACTCTCTTTTTTTGTTGTTGTTGTTGTTTTGTTTTTTTTTTAAAAAAAGGTTGTTCAAGTTGGCTGTTCCTTACACTGCAGTTAAACATGCAACTCTTGCCAACCACAGAGGGATAAATGTATTATCTATTATTATCTAACATCTATCTATTATTACAAAAGGTAAAGGAGTGGATAGATGAGCTCCAAATATCACTTACAGGCTTGAAACAGGAGGTTTGTGTGAGCAAATGGTGTGGAGCATTTGCTTGTTGTCTGGATGTCTGAATATCAAACTCCTGAATGTCTTACATATAAAACTGAATATATATGCAATAATGCCTTATTTACTTTTCCTTGAAAAGGCAAATGATTTTATTCTGACAGAACCTGCTTTGGTCATGCAGAACACTAAATCTAAATGTCAATTAAAAAAAAAAAATAGAAAAAGAACATTTAAGCTAAAACTTGTCTTCTCTTCCTGCCCTTCCTTTATTTTCCCCAAACCCCATCCCCCAAATTCATCAGAGCAACTGATCTAACTTAAATTGAATTCATGATTTTAAAGTACCAGATGCAACATTCAGCTGTCTCACAAGAAAAAAAAAAAATTATCTCCAATTCCCACAAGACCTCATTGAAACCCATCACTAAAATCTCCTCTTTCCCAGAGATGGCTTCAGGATCTGCACAAACTCATTCAAATATAAATCACACGTCCTGTAAAACTACAACTGTCTTTTTCCTAATGGTTTTTGCTGGTTTTTTCCTCTTTTTGGTAGGGGAGGTCATCTCATTGCATGGCAGAGTGCAGAACCAACCAGGCACCAGCTTAAACAACTTAAAGTGAGGACAATCCAGAGAGAAAACAAATGATAAGACAAAAAAACCACCTTGAAAATAATTCTGGAAACTACTCAAAGCAGCTGAACTGCTGTTTAAAAAAGACTAAAAGATCCTAATGATCCTCCAAGTCCTAAAATCCAAAGTGAGTTATGTTTTTAGCTGGAGGGGTTCCATGCAGGGTGGAAGTTTTTTTCAAGAGCTGTTGTACATTAAAGCTCCAAGGAAATAAGGTGCTTACTGCTGCTGCTGGACTCTGAGGCTTCTGAGGCAGTAGAAATATTATCTGAAAACTTTTCTTCTGTTGCACTGTAGTAATTAAGACCTCCCACTTTGTCTTCTCCCTGTTCTGAGGGATTGGCTGGAGCAGCTACGAGGGAATTCTTACCTCCACTCAGGACAGATGAAGGCTCTATCACAACAGGCTTTGCATCCTAAAATGGGCAGAAAAGTGAATTATAAGCCATTATCCAAGACATGGCAGCGAGAACAACCACCAAAATTCACTTGGCACGTCACACAAGCTTTACTCAAAATCCTTGCCACACCTACCAGTGAAAACTCTGCAGGAATGAACAGGCAAAATTGTTCAATGGATGGAATAAATCCTTCTGCACAATGTGAAAATTGAGAAATGCCAGAATTTTCTCTATCTAGATACACAAAAATCCAACCATTTCAGACAGCTCTAATTACAGACTATAAATATTTGAAGATCTGTCCCTGCTGAATTTCACATGGTTAAATGAGAACAGCAAGCACGAGAACAAAAAACACATTCCTTCCCCAAACCTGCAGCATTTTCACAGCAATTCTGAGTTAATGGCCTTGTGCCACCAGGCAAAGGATTAGGGATGAAATCCTTGGCACATCTGAGCACTTACACCAGGACAAGGATCAAATTACCTGCTATTTCAGGCATTTAAGGCATCGTTTGTCCAATTCATTGTGCACAAAGAATAATTGTCATTACATGGTTTGTTAACACACACACTGCAGTTTTCTGAGTCCTTTCAGTTATTTGTTTTTATAAAACAAAGCAAATACTCATAGGATTACTTATGATGATATAAAACTCCTTTGAGAAGTTTATTTCACTTGTTTAACCTGCAAACGATATTTATCTCCACCTCAGTTACATTTTATTAAATTTAATTCTAGTAAATGCTCTTTCTTCTGTAAGATTCACAGTGAACATTTTGGAGGGTATTAAAGAGCACCAGTGACTGTCAGGTTTCAGTAGGATTCCTTTGATCACCATCAGGTACTGGGGCTACTTTTCACATTCTCTCTAAATCAAATTATAGCAATTCCCTCCTGATTTGCCCAGAAAATGCCCAGTGTGTGTGTTTGTCCCAACTAAAGCAAATTTTTTATCAAATCCAGATTATCACCAAATGGATCAGAAGACTTGAGGGAAGTACTACTGTTCTGAGAGGCAGGAATGAGGGAAGTAATTATTTGCCACCAAGAGACAGGAGATGCTTCATTTCAAGCATTATTGGTAAGCAGTTGTTTGCTCCACAATATATTTCCATCAACACGTTCACAAACAGAAGATATCACTTATTCAGTGTGGATTATTATAATTATACTTACATATTTGACATATTCTTTCCACTGGTGCCACCAGGGCATGGCAATGAGAAACCAGTTGTGCCCTGGCTGGAGGCCATACCTGCTCTCTCTTTCTAACCAGCCTCTGCACACAGAGAACATGAATTGTGAGCTGAAACAGGGGACTCCCAGTGCTTTGGAAAATCAGAAAAGCTGACTCTGAAACGCTGGAGGTCCTGAGGAAAACACACACCTGATAATCTGTCCCTCCTCCTCCGGGGTGGCAGGTCTGAGCCCCAGCACTATGTGACACACCTGCAAAAGGAAAGGTGTCCTGGTTAAGAACCACACAGCAAACAAAAGCAAAAACCAGCTCCAATGGGACTTTACAGCTTTTTTTTTTTTTTTAAATTATGCAGCAAGATGAACTAAAATTGAAATAAATAAAGAAGTGTTTTGAGTTATGAGGTTCACAACCCATTCCTGCTGTTAAGACAAAGACACCAAGAATGTCAAATGCCCCAAGAGGTGAACAGCTGTCATTATTTAGTTTATTTATGTAGTTTATTTATATAGTTTATTGCTATTACATTTATCAGAGTTTATACAGCTTATCATATATTGTATTATTTAGTTTCTTTCTATAGTTTTCATTCTTTTCAGGTCTGAAGCCCATGCTGTGCAAGATCCCAGGACTGACACGGATCAGACACACAAATTAAGATGCTTGGATGTACTGGAGAGAGGGAATGAGGAACTGGGAGAGCAGAAGCTGTTGGAAGAGGATAAACTAAAGGCTAAAACAAAATGGAAAGGCGAAAAATGGGGAGAAGTGGTTATATCTAGGACTTTTTAGTTTTGAACCAAACACAGGAGAAAAAGCACCATCTCCTGGGTGGGGTTTTATTCCCAGGAGAGGACAGTCCCAAGTTTTGCTCCTCATACCAGGATTTACAGTCTTATATCTCCTTTGAGGCCATCGATTTGCATCTCATCTGGAGATTTCTCCATAAAATATCTTATTTAAATTTATATTGCAGTGAGAGAGACCATTTCACATTCTGAATGAAGGAAAGGTCATTAGCTGAGGGGAAAAGCAACAGATTTTCCAGCACCCACAACACAGCTGGTCCTGGTGTTCCCTTCTAAATTCATCCAACACCGAGCTAATAGGAGATTCATCAGAGAAAGCAACCCCTCTGCAAACAAAGCAATTTGTTGACAAGCTTTCCGAGATGCTGCACTCAGAATATTTGGTTTTTGTCTGCGGATGAGACACAGCTCAAACGCCCAGACAAATCAATGGCAGGCTCTGCCCTCCCTGTGCCTCACTGATACAGCTGTCAAAAAAAATAAAAATTAAAATGAAAAGCTGAAGTCAAAATACAGCAAAACTGTGCCAGGAATTAAAAAAAAAAAAATATTGTAAATGAGGCTCCCAGTGAGCAGTGTGTGACACTGGGGATGTGCAATCAGCACCAGGACAGATTTATTACAGGTTCAATATTGCAGAGATATTTGTTAGTTCATCAATACTAAGTTATGATGGGATATTTCAGGCTAGACAGGTCAAAAATAAAGGCAGCCCTTCTTGAGAAGGTTGCAATGTAAGCAAAACCTGATGCAATCAGAGATAAAAAGAATCTGAAGAACTTTCTGGTGTTATTCTTTCCAGCTGTGGCCTCAGAATACTCTCACTCAGTTTAGCTGCCCTAAAGTTCTTGGAAAAGTGTCATTCAAAATGCAATTTATAAAGTAGTCCTGGGTCACAAGCAGGAGAATCAGCATGTGCTATTCAGGTAGCTTTTTGCCATGACTTTATTAAAAAAAAAGCCCAAACCACAGTTTCTCTCTGATTAAGTATTTTTCTGCTACAATCTGACCCTGTTACTGTTTAAGATTCACTGGGAAGATGGGAATGAAGCCCACTGGTTCTCCTTGGCCTTCCCTGGAAGAACTGAGACTCTCAAACAGGGCTGGAGGTGAATTTAGGTGAATCCTAAATTAGGATTATTATTATCATTATTGAAACTCCAAGTATCAACCTCTACAGAAAACAGGCAAGGAACAAACTGCAGTGCATGAAAATACTCTTTGGTTTTTTTTTTCCCCTGCATAAAGTGAGCCAGAGCTAAAATATGGCTTTTAAGGATTTAGAGAAATCCAATTCAAGCTCAATTAAAACCAAATTCAGCACATACTTAATCCTCAGCTGCTGCAACAGAGCAGTGATATGATATCACAGCTTCCAAGGGCTGCCTCATTAAGGAAGCAGTGAGAGGCACCTCAGAGGGCCTGAGCAGAAAATGGAAAGGGAAAGTGGAAATGGAAAGTGGAAAGGGAAACTGGAAAGTGGAAAGGGAAACTGGAAAGTGGAAAGGGAAACTGGAAAGTGGAAAGGGAAACTGGAAAGTGGAAAGGGAAACTGGAAAGTGGAAAGGGAAACTGGAAAGTGGAAAGGGAAACTGGAAATTGGAAAGGGAAACTGGAAATTGGAAAGGGAAACTGGAAAGTGGAAAGGGAAACTGGAAATTGGAAAGGGAAACTGGAAATTGGAAAGGGAAAGGGAAACTGGTTGCAAAATCTAAAGGGAAGGAGTGAGAGATTTTTCTCCTTTCCTGAGTCACCTCCTTGGTGAAGATTGGCCACAAAACCCCTTTGAGAAGTCAGCCTCTGTCTGATGGAAAATACCCCTGCTGATACAGCTGGAATTCCATTTTCTGAACACTACACTGGGTTCACTTTAACAACCTGTGCTTTAGGCATCTCCACCCACTGAAAGGAACAATAACCAAGCTGAGAATCCTCTGTGAGGGCAACTGAGCTGCAAAGCCACAGCCCCTCGTGCCTGGGCTCGCGCGGTAGCGCTGACACAAGTGCTGAGCCTGCACCTCATGGCCATGCAAGGAGCTCAGGAGTTCATCTCCAGCACTGTCAAGCTGAAATTTCCAGTAAACATACCTGAAAAAGCAGATTTAAAAACTCATTGGCAAGTGAACTCTTCACACTCCAGATCTGGTAGTCCTCCAGAGTGAGGTGTCCGAGCTGAGAGGGAGGAGGAGGAGGGAAGGGGAAGGAAAAACCATCAAACCATTGAGTTCTAGTAAAATGCTCATTAAATGTCTCACACCAGACAAGACTTTCATCACACAAGTTTGATAAAAACTAGCATCTACCACTTGGATAATAGAAGCTGATCCGATGAAAGAAGAAAAATCCAGTTTTAGCACAAAAAACCCAACCCAGAGAACCCAAAAGCTTTGAGAGGAGAGGATGAGCTGTAACCTCTGCTCCATCACTCAGATTTCACAGTCACCCCCTGCATCCATTCAGACCCCCACCATCTCCCTCTGTGGGTTGGGAAAAACCAGTTTGGATCATCCAGTGTTTATGATCTCCCCTAACAACACAAGTCCCATTAATTGTGAACCCCCCGCCCAGTCAGAGCAGTGAAACACTGCCCAGTGTCACTCCTGCTTTCCAACCATCCAGGGGTGGGATCAATCTGATTTTTTATATGGTAATATAATTCATAGCCAATTTTCCAGCAGTGGCAGTTGCTCTGCCTGCTCTTACAGCCCATTTTCTCCAGAGTTCACCCAGGTCAAAGCTAACACACAAAAAGAGGTTAAATAATTTATGTAATTACTGCACCATCAGCTCTTTCCAGCACTCCATTGATGATGCAACTAGGAAAGATATTCTGAAGACTTAAGTCATTTTTTTTTAACTCTTTGTGGAATCAAGACTGCTGGACACTTGCTTACAAATTACCTTTTTTTAAAAAAGTAAACAATAAAACCCTCAAAGGATGAAAAGAGAGAGAAGCCACATATTCCACTGCTTTGGCAATTAAAGAATTGCAATAAAATATCTGCCCACCACTTTGTTGGAGCCCAAGCAAGCAAAACAACTACTCAAACAAGTAATTAAGCATTTCTAGGCATTCTTTACAGTTTTCATAAATTATTTATAGTTTCCAGACACTTTTCCCAATTAGTGGAGCAGAGGATGAAATAATGGAAACAACTCTGTTGTTCAAGGGTGATAACTCCAAATCTCCTCACCCCCAAAAGCAAGGACATAATTACAGATTTACACCCAGCTCACTCTAAAGCACAATATAAACTAAAAAGACTTTTTGTTGTGTGTCAGATCCCTCCATAATTTCACAGAGGCACATTCCAGCACAGGAGGATAATGTGTCTTTACACAGCATAAAATAGAAGTTAAACTTATGCTCTCTTTTTCATAAGATCATTTTTAACACGAACCAAAAGAACAGTTTCTCCAGGCAAGCATCAGATTTAAAACTGGTGTTAGTGATACACAGTGCAGGCTTCAAATTCATTTCATCTGGTTATGTATTTTTAGGTGAGTTTCATATATAAAAATGGCTTATAAAATTCAAACCTCTCACAGAACAACGTGGTAAATTTTAATGGAAAAGTGACGTTTCTTGAAAGAGATTCTTTTATTGACCCGTCTCTGCTCTGAAGAAAGGTTTTACTTCCTTACAAATAAACTGAAGATACAGGGGTGTAAAAGTGACAAGGAAAGAACAGTAAATTCCTACCTTTGTGTTATCATGGGTATGCAAAATATCTTCTACGATCTCAGCCAAACCCATGTCCAGCTCCTTAAACAGAAGGACAGGAAACCTGAGTTAGAGTCTCCCAGCACTCTCTGAAGCTGAACTCAGAATAAAAATGTAACTGTAAGGGATGCTGATGATAAGTATGTAATTCAGAACTGAGGGCTTCCATAGCTGAGGTTTCTTTATGGGAAAGAAGACATACAATAATGAAATGGTTCTGCTTTGGGCAGGTCAGAGCTGTGCAAGGCAAGGCACACCCAGTTATCCACCTCCCTCAGATCAGGGAGGTCAGGGCAGCCTGTTCAACGTTCCCATTCCAGCTTTGGAAGGATGGCTTGAAGAAAGGGGAGGAGTAAGAAGTCAAGCACAACTCACGGGTATTTTATCCGTCCGATTGTCCTTCCACACCTCCAGCAGAGCCACCACCATGTCCCTGAGCTCCGTGCGGGACAGCACCCCGTCCCTGTCCACGTCAAACACCTTGAAGCAAACTGAGAGGGGAGGAAACGACTTAGAGCCACTCAACAACTCTCCTTTTCTACCTCTTGCAGAGTCACAAGAAGCTGATTTAGTGCTGGCAGTGGTGATGAGGCAGGATCTGTGTGTGGTGGGGAGGAAGTGGAGCAGCTGTGTTTAATAAACTGCAATCTAGATCCCTGCAATCCTCTGCTGTGTTTTCTGCTGTGACAGAGCAGGGAACATATGTGCATCCAGAAACTTCCAGGGAGTGATGGCTTTTGAGTTGCAGCAATATGGCTTTGGGAAAGGAGGGGACAAAAAGTGTCTCAAAACACCAGAACCTTGCAGGGAGCCAGCTGAGGACTGGGCAGTGAAAAGCCACAACATGCTGTTTTAGCACAAGACAATCAAATAGGACATTTGGTTTATATTATATATAATGAGCAGGTAAGTGTTTGCACTTTATTGAGATACACACTTCTGCATCATGATGCAGAACACTACAAAAGAACTTCGGAAATATGTTTTTTTCCCAGTTTGATAATTTATGTGAAACTACTGGTAAGTTATAAAATATACAGAATTAGGTTTAATCATCCTTTATAAAAGGAAACATTGATATTTAAAGTTCCTGTAATTTTTTTAACTTCCAGAGTCTGTCAACCTTTCCCAGACACACATTTGTTCAGCGGGAAAAAAAACCTCTCAAAATGTGAAAACAACTAAACCTCAGACTGAAAAACTCCTCTAAAATTAACAGTTAACATTTTGCATACTTACACTTCTGTCTTTCTGCCAAGGGTCCCCTGCAACATGCTGAGAGCCCACAGGAAATTTCTTTAAAATCTATGTGATTGTCTCGGTTTTCATCAAAAGCATTAAACAAACCTGCAAACCACAAAAGCATCTCCTGTTACAGCACCTGACAGTCCCACACTCAGCATTTCCAGGAGGGGTTAATGGGTAACATTGGCAAGGAGAAGTACAAACACTTGTAATTTATTCTTATTAAGTGTAATAAAGACAATTAAGCAGCACTAAGACCATTTCAAGGTGAATCAGATCGCTGGTCAAGCCAGGGTTGGGGAGGGATCAGGAATTCTGATTTACAGGGAACATTTGAACCAGCATGGTCAGGACAGGCCTCTTCCCAAAGGCTAAGGGACAAAACAGTCTCAGATGCCAAATGCCTTCACTTTTCCAGTGTGCCTGGCAGAAATTCCTATGGAAATCACTGAATTTCACTGCAAATTTGGCCCTCAGGAGCTTTAGTTAACAGCCTTCAAAGGACTTATCAGTTCCATTCATTCAGCACTTATAACCTTTTTTATCCCATGTTATTTTTTTTTTAGCAGCAGTGACTCCACAGAAGCCATAGAATGACCAGAAACCATCCAAGCTTCCCCACAGCAACTGTGGAAATTTATATCACTAAATAGATAAAACACACTTAGGAACAAAAGAATATGGGGATAAATCCCTATGGAATTGGACATAAGCTCTGGTTTTTTTTAACAGTTTGCATCCACTGCAGATGAATTTCCCATTTTCTACTTGCTTGTCAGTGAAGCCAAGCATTTGGTGACAAAAAAATTGCCACTCCTGGACTGCAGACAAAAAACTTGGGTGCAAGTGGAACGTTCCTGAATGTCCTGATGTGCTGCAGCAAATGGCAACTGCACAACTGCAACCTCCAGTTCTGACCAGAGTGGCTTCAACTGGACAGACCAGTTGGGTTATTAATAGAAATATCAACACACAAACCTCCTGAGTGAGTGTCCTGAATTAAATCTTCCTTAACTTGCACTGTTGGGGAAGGGTCTCTCACTCAGTTTGTTGTGACAGAATCTTAAGGAACCCAGTGAAAAATTTTAAGCAGCTACAGGGCAACTTACACAGAAATTTTACTGTATTTCCTGACAACTCCTAAGAATGAAACATCACTTCCCTCATCAGTCCAGATTTCCCAACAAACAGGGATTTCTCAGGCATCATTTCCCACTTCCCAAGAGTCAGGACCCAGCGGAACGATCATGTCATCGAAGCCTAAAAGCCATTTTAGAACAGGCCCAGTTTGAAGCCGTAACATCTGTCAGGATTTTGTGTGTCCTCCTCACACTCCTGATCCCATTCCATACCTTCACTCAGAGATGGATGAATTGGAGGGGAAACCAAGGGGGCAAATGTTTCTAAGTCAAAGCGTCCCGTTCTCGACTGAGCCTTCAGCAGCCAGTAGCGCTTCTCCAGGTCGATGATGTCGGACTCTTCCACTGCACAACCAACAAAAAGAAATCAGATTTTATCTTCTTTATCCACAGAACCTTCTCACCTACTCCCCAACAAGGAGTTCAGCATCAGTAGCACCATCACAAGTGTTTAGAGATACAGAAAGGAGCTTTTCCCGCTGCTGAAGGTTCCTGCAGCCTCTTCATTCTCACCTGTTTCTTGAACAGGTAGTTTATAAGTGCAATATCTTATTTTCCCAAAATATCCAGTATTTAAACCCTCAAAAAGGAGAGTAAAGTAGCACTTTTGAAAAATCTCAGATCTTTTAGGAAAAAATAATGTGGTACTTGCCTCAATTCTTCTGATACAGTAACAAGGTTAAATTTTAATGCAGCATTTTAACACTATTCAGCATTTCCCCCCAAATTAAAAAGAGTTTGTTTCACATTATTATTTATACTATAGAATCATTTAGAATCCCACTCAACGTTAGGGAGTGATTACACAAACCCACAAGACACTTTATGCAGAGGAACTCATAAGGCAATTTAAAGAGGGAGGGGGAAAAACCAAACCCCAAAACCAATTAGCAAAACAAGGTGCTAAACAAGAGTAAATAAAATTAGCCAGAGGAAGGACTTGTGTTTTCTTTCCAAACCTCATCCACAAATGCTGGTCTTATGCCTGATCCTTGAAATTAAATATATATAAATATATATATATATATATAACAAGATTAAGTTTCTGCTCAACAATACTTTTAACCTTTTTACATATGCAAGTGTGTCACAACACTGCTTTAGGTCAGTGCAAATTAATTGGTGCTCAAATAGATGTGTAATGACAAAGCTGTCTATATTAAGCACCACTACGTGTGATCTCATTCCCAGATGGTTCTGAGCCCTTAAATCCACGCCAGCTTTCTAATAGGTTTAACTTGAGCTATTTGGCCTGGTTTAGTCTAGAGAAACAATAATAATCCTGTAAGGCTTAAGAAAAGAAGAGCTCCCCCCTCTAAAAACTTATGTGTCAGATTGGAAATTTATTTCTTTCTTATCCTGTTTCTGTTATTAGGAGTTTACTTAGAGTAGTAACTTAGGGAATTCACAATAAGTTGTAATACCCAGCACACCATTTGATGCATCAAAACCTACACAACACCTCACCCTCAGCAGCAGAAAGTTGGGGAAAATCTGAGTCAAATGCAAGGAGTTGGAGTGGAAGGGGTTTGCATCTTCCTGTGAGGGATTTTTAGCCAGAAAAGTGACATCAGTGCAAACACGTCCCTTGTGCTCTGTGCAGTCACAGTCAGACCCTGGGGTGCAGCTCTGGGGGTACAGCAAGGTGACCCACCCCAAGCCCTGCCTCCCACCCCCAGGGAGGGCTGAGTGATGGAGAACTGGAATGTTCCATGAAATACAAGGAAATACAGCACCCCCAGGGCGGGCTCAGCACCCCCAGGGTGGGCTCAGCAACCCCAGGGCATCATTTCCAGCTGCTGCACTTGCACAGTGACTTAAGAGCTGATCCAGAAGAAAAACTGATTTCCTTTCTCCTCTCCCCCTCCTTCCCAGCTGGATCAATTCCCTGCTCCACCATCTCCTGGCTCCTGGTTGTGTCGTGATCACAAAGTCATTTGGGTTGGAAGGGACCTTTAAGGGTCACCCTGCAGGGACACCTTCTGCTGGATCAGGTTTTCAGAGCCCCATTCCAGCTGGTTTTGGATGTTTCCATGGATGAGGCATCCACCACCTCTCTGGGCAACCCCACCACAAAAAATTTCCCCCCTATATCTCTCAGTTTAAATCCATTACCCTGTATATTATCACCACAAGTCTGTCCCCAACACATAAGGAAGCAATAATTTAAATAAATAAAGGAACATTATTCTGCTAGAAATCAAGAAAGAGAAATAGCTATTTCTTTGAAACATCACAGCCCTGATACCTTAGGGCTGCCACAGACATGAGCAGAGCAGTCAAGTGATGGAGAACTGGAATGTTCCATGAAATACAAGGAAATACAGAAAGGCACCCAGGGGATGTCTCCATCACAGTGCCTTGATGATTTAACAACATGCTTCCCCACAACAGCCAGTGTATCAACACAGGAGACAATCTACCCAATCAAATCCACTTTTCCTCAGTCCTGTCACCTCTCCAGGTGTCAGGGGGTCACAGCAGGGACAGGAGAGCTCACAAGAGGTGACATCCCAAACAACTGCACTGCCATTTACAGATGCACAGCCCCCTCACTGCTCTGATCAGCAAACACAACAGCACCATTTGTGTGCTCCTGTTCCCTTGTTCCCTCAATCACTTTGTTCCCTTTTAATCCACCTTGTAACAAGGAGGAATAACAAGTGGGGGAGTTGCACTTCGTTCCTGAAATGATGCAACACCCAGGATACTCCAAAACCTCAAGGAAGCTCATCCTGCCCTCGGTGAAGGGTAAATCTGCAGAAACCTGCTTTGCCTGGCAGCTCCAATATTTATCTTCAGTAATTAAGAACTGAAAGACTGTTTTATTGTCAAATATCTACAGTAGAACCTAGCTGCATTCTGGTTTTTAATTGTACTTTACAGAGGTTTCTACAGGGGTAACTTGTTTTGTTCTTTTATCTCCAAGAAGAAAGGTTATCAGAAAGCATTTCAGTTCAAGCAGTGGTTGAAATGACACAGACATTTAAAAGGTAAAGAATTTTCCAATAATCACCTTTAAAGGAACAGCTGATAAGTATTAGCATAAGTGTTACACTTGTATTACAGCAGCCCCAGTGCACTGACTTTTGAGGAAAAGACGAACATTTTAGAAAGTAAAACTGGCAAAGCAGCAAATGCCATTCTTAGCACTAATCAGCCTTACAGAGATTAGGTTGAACACAAGTAAAAATGTGACAAAAGAGTATTTTTCATTCATAGTCCCGAGGAACTGTAGCCCACTGCAATAGTTTCAGGTAACAAAATCCAGAGGATTTACTGGATTGCAGCCCACGTGAAGTTTAAGTGCAGCTGAGAAAGCAGCTGTTGCATAATTTGATTTCTCCAGAGTGAATTTTTGCACCTAATCTTGTAAGTCACTCTCAGGATATGCAGTGCACCATCTATTCCTCCATAAATGTGAACTGAAAGAAACCTCTGGCAATTTGGGGAATATATATTTGCTGCTGAACCTCAATGAAGCATGAGAAAGGCAGACTGCACTTAATACCCAAACATGTTGATGTGCACGACCAAACTCCATATTCTAAAGAGGTTTTGCATAGATAAAGGATTTTATCTTTTCAAAATATAACCTTTTTTCCTCCTCATGCCTGTTCAAATCCCATCAAAAAAAGTGTGAACTAGACTTTCATTCAGATTACTTAAAAAAATGTATCATATAGACAACGTAGTCCAAACCATCAGAACAGACTTTCTGGGCCAAGTAATTTTTTCATTTTTGTTAATTAAATACATTTGAGGTCTCATGGAGATATTACACACCTGTGTAATTTAACCATATACTACCAGTTTACTCCCACCTGCTGTTTTGTGTCTCCCTCATCACTTGTCCATTAGGAATAACCAAAACCTTTCACATCTGTAAATCTGTAAAAATCACGGTCTGTAAAATCATGAACAGCATTTCTTGGTTCAGATCCTTAAGAATTAGACAAATATAATCAGAGGGGTGATAATGTCAAGTACACCTAAAGCACAGCCTTCATATTGTAAAGGAAGAACAAGCAAACACTTTCAGCCAGAATATGCATCTAGAACTGTAAATCTACTAAAAATGGGTTAATTTAAGACCAGACCGAGTCAGGTGGGATGACAGTGATAAACACTAAAAAAACCCCCCATCCTTCATTTTAATGTCATTCCCATGAATCATCCATCCTCCTTAAATATTCCATAGGTAGCAAGCCATGAATAATCCCCTGTCTTAGAACAAAAATTTCGAAGCATGTTTTCATTTCAGGCCCCATTTATCACAATTCTTCCTAGGCCCAGAACTCACTAAGTATCTCTGGTAATTTTTACCCACCTATTGGTACAATCCTCTCTGGTTCACAGCAGCAGAAACATACCATATTCCCAACATTTTCACTGGGACTGGGCCTGCTTGGCTGGTTCCCAGGACCTCCAGGTGGATCCCCGTCCCCGCCGGCGGCTCCTCATGGCGAGGCAGGAGCAGAGCTGAAGGCCTGACACAAACTCTTGTTTCTGACTAAACCCACTCGTTTGTGGCTTTAAAATCAACCCACAGAACACTCTGGGACCTGGGCACCCAGAGCTGCTTTGCAAGACATAAAATAGCCTGGGAACTAAGAGGATAACAAGGGGCAAAATGCAGCTTAAGTGATGCTTGCTGAGGCTTTTACTTATTGGCCCGGGCTGATGTCACACTTTCATCTTTTTTTGCCTTTCCTAATTGAAAAAAAACAAACCCAGGGAGAAGGGAATGTTACAGCCTTGGCCAGGAGAGATCCTTGGGTGTGTCAGACACGGCTCTCCAGGTTTCTCTCCAGCAGAACAGGGATTATCAGAGCCTTAAGATGGGAACAGCACAGGAGAGGGGTGAGCAGCACAGCTCCTCTCACAGCACAAGTGTTCACACACTTGGAAAAAGCAGCACAGAAGGAAAGATGCTCTTAAAAGCACCTTTAATAAATCTAAAATCTTCAGAATTGCCTTGTAGATATGACTAAGAGATGGTGTTTCAAGAAGCTGAAGTGGAAAAGCTCCAGAACACGTATTTAACATCCTGACAGGCATTTAAAGGGAGCAAAGGGAAGGGATCACCTCATTTCACTTTGCTTTTACTCTCCCATCTCCAGCTTCCCACAAAGCCCACAGATTGACAAACCCAGCTCTGACAGACAAGGCTAATTCCACAGCATTCAGCTCCAATCTTGCTTCAAAAGCTGACTCTTCCATTTCCACCCCCCTGTCTGGTTACCCAAGGCTCCTCTCATTAATTACATTAAAATAGTGATAAATGTCTGTTCTAAAATAGAATTATTATCCTGATTACAGACTGTCCTAACTGCCCCTCAGTAGGCAGGAGCTGGTAGGAAGAGCAGGAGCACTTTGATGAATTTTTCTGACAAGAGAGGAGAGTCTCTTCAATTCAAAGGAGAATTGGGATGTTATTTAATCACAACTCAGTGACACAAGAACTGGGTAACAAAGAAGTACAAATTAAACATTCTGTCAGTTCGAAAGCAGGAACCCCTCTGATAAATGTGACTACTGTCCCCATGGAAAAGGACTGGAAATCTGAGCATCTGAGCCCATTACATGACACTGAGACACACCAAAATGACACATACAAAAGGCAACCAGCACCTACATTGCAGCAGGAAAAATACTTCCAGCTAAAGGAAGGAAATCAGTGAGGTCTCACCTGAGTCTGTGTGACAGTAATGTGGGATTTACACCACAGTGCTCTTCAATAGGATGGTTTAAATATATATTTATACACATCAATCTAAATGTACATGATCATACCATGAAACTGAGAAAATCCAAACTGCTGCTAATTGGTCAGTACTCAAGTGCAAGACAGACTCATATCTCTGAGACTGGTTTTTAGGAGCAAATGTCCAAGACAGACTTAAGTTATTTTGTCAGCTTTCAAATGGAAAGATTCATCTTTCTGATTTAAGTGAGATGGAACAAAATTTGATTAAAAGCAGCAAGTGTGGGCAGCTTCCTGTAACTTTAAAATTTCCTTGCTAATTATGTGTTGAGAAACATAATTCAATACATCTGCAGAGCAAAATAAGTGTTATTTACAGATGAAAAATTAGTATTCCGTTGTTTCCCTGCTAGCTCGGCTCATTAGGCAAATTTAAATGGAGCCACTGATGCTTTGCAATAAAATGGTCTCTGTGACTGAATCGATGGGAATAACTTTCACTATTTTGATCAGGGTGATTTTTCACGTCTCTGACGTGTTATTCCAGGAGCTGGATGGAAGCACAGAGTGAGGGAAGGCTGGAAGAGGGTCTGATCCAGGGCCAGGAAATTCCTGATTGCCCCAGCAAGTGTCAACTTTAAAACCTTTCCCTCTTTCCCTGTGTTCTCTGACAGTGTTTGCCTCAGTTTACCAAAAACATTATTTCACTTACTGGTTCTTCCAACAGGCATCGACTCTCCAGGGAAAAGCCTTAAATCCCAGCCTTCCTTCAGAGCACAGGAACTGTCACAACAGCTCTCACTGTTTTACTCACTCAGCTGGGTTAAAAATACTCCTGAGCTGAATTTCTCACTCTTTAGATTGACCTGATTAGGCTGAAATTACTCCTAAGTGCTCGAGCACTTATATTTTCCTTACTCTTGCATCTGCTGGATGAGATTCCTGCACTGTCACCAATCACAGGGGAATTGGGGAACATTTCATTTTCTCTGGGGTTCCAAACAGAACTGGCACGTGAGCTTCCCAAACTCTGGGCACAACAACCACCCGGGGCTTTTCTGGGATGCACTGAAAAGCTCCACCCCAGATCCTCACGTGCACTTGAAGATTCAAACACTCTGGGATATTTTATGTCAGTTTTTTAACCCTACCCACGGAAAACTTAATTTTTCACTCGGTTCTACCTTCACTCCACTCAGGTCAATAAGTTCTCAGTAAAGAAAGGGGGAACTCCACCAATTATTAGTGTGATTTCTCAGTCATCTGCTGCAATATATAGCAAATAGTTGTATATAGAAAATATATAGAAAAATAGAGAAAAATAATAGAGAAAAAATTGGGAACTGTATGGGAACTGTATGGGAACTGTATGGGAACTGTATGGGAACTGTATGGGAACTGTATGGGAAATGTATGGGAAATGTATGGGAAATGTATGGGAAATGTATGGGAAATGTATGGGAAATGTATGGGAAATGTATGGGAAATGTATGGGAAATGACAGAAATATACAGAAATTGAAGAAATATATAGAAAATATATCGGAAATATATCAAAATATATAGAAAATAGTTTTTTTCCCTGAGAACATGAGTTGTGTTGAAATGCCCAAGAGGGACCCAAAATTCTGCAAACATGTTTCCCAAGGCTTTTAAACTCCAACTTCTCCAGCAGAACACGTCAGAGAGTGACCACACCACCTGGTTCTTGGACAAGAAAAGCTCAGTATTTCCCCCTGTAACTCAGTTCACAGTGTCAGACCCTGCAACTCACAGGGGGGTGATGAAATTCTTACAAAGCAACTCGATCAGAGAGAGATTAAAAGCAAGGACAGGAAAATATGACTTGAATTTCCAGCCCTAAAAAATGAGGAATTGCAAGATAAGAGAGGCAGAGGGAGGTGATTTCAGGCCTGGCAGCTCAGGGCTGGTGGATGTGCTGAGGCAGAGGCTGATTAAGTAACTGGGAGTCTGTTCTGACAAAGGTTGAGCAATTTGAGATGAGAAGATGAAAAGGGAGAAAAAGTAACTACAACAGGAGAAACAAATGTGATGGGGGGAACCACCTTTTCTCCAAGAATCAGAACAGGTTTTGCCCTCATTCGTTTTTTCCTAATAAGCTTCTCATCCAGTCTCCTTAACTGTGTTTTTAATTATCACTTCAGCCTTAATTGCTCTAATTCTTGGTTTAAAACTGAAAAAAAAAATCACTTAGTCTAGAGATTGAAAGTAGAAACACTTTTTTTTTGACATAACAACAGAGGAGTGGTTGGGTAAAGTAGAGTATTACACTCTTCAGTCTACAGATCATTTCCTTCTTGAATGATGTATTTTGCACATCCAGGTGAGAACACAGTTCAGGGCCTGGCTGCAGATGTAACAGTGACAGGGATATCAAACCCAGAGGAAGTGACAACAACATTAAATAGGAAACAAAATCTATTAAAAACGGTAGCTCTTAAATTTAAAGTGAATTTTTTTCTAGTTATAAACCTCAATTTCAGAATAAATAAACTTTCAGGGGAAAAAAAAGCACAGCAAAAACCGTTGGGAAAGTTTCAATTTCGAAGCATAGAAACCCCAAAATCAAATTAAGCTCCATCCAGAGGCCTGGGGCAAAGCTTTCTTTGAACACTGAGGCTGAAGGACACCTGGCCAGGCTGGGGACAGGGACCATCTCACACTGATCCAGCTCGAGATCTTGCCCAGGGCTGAACTCCCCAAAACTCAGAGGGTTGGGGTTTTTCAGCCTCATCTCTCAGAGCTCAGAATATTCAATGCTCTTCTGGAACCTCAGTGCCTCCTGCAGCCTCTTGTGTAATGCAAATAAATTGCCTGTTTATAAACCTCTGACTTTCTGATGCCTTTTCCTTTCAGATGATCAGAAAATAATTTTAATGCTCGTTTTTAAAACCAAGAGAAAAACATGGATGCTGCTTTATTCGAGTAACCCACCCATTAAAGAGATTAAATGCCACACTCACCCCAACAAAGCCAACCTGTGAGAGCACAGAAAACAGCACCAGATAAATCCCTGCCACCTCCACAACAAACCTCCTTCTCCCAGGAATCCCAGGGATCCCTGGGATGCTTTACTGCAGTGAGTGCTTACAATTGGGCATCAGTTATAATTTATCAGCCTTTTGGTTTTAGATTTAATTTAAAAACCAGCTGTTCCTTCTTTTACAGTAATAGAGACACAAGGAAGCACTTGTTCTTTGGAGATTATTCCTAAATGCAAATCCTGAGGAGGCTCCTCTGTAGTTAATTCAGTTCCCTGCCTGTCTCACATGCCAGGAATGCCACTGATTTTAATGCCCAAGCAAATGAGGAGGTAACAATTATTTCTGAAGCAAGCATTATTTTCTCAACTGTCTCAATAGTTTAATGATCCACTATAAAGACTAAATATAAGACCAGCATTACTGGCAAACCACTTCAGAAAATTAATTACCAAAGAGAAGATACCTTTATTTTTATTTTTTTTTCCAACCTGCTCAGTAGCAAACCTCTAGTAAAAGTTCTCTTAGAAGTGTTGCAATGGCAGCCTTGATAACTCTTAAAAATAAGACCCACAGTGTCCTTGGGCAGAACAATGTTTTCCATGGGCCAGCACAGAACAAATGGAATTTATCCCCGAGCGGGGAGGTTTAATGACCAAGGGTGGCAGAACAGGAGCTGAAATGTGAAAGGCTGTTGAAGATGTGAATAGGCAGCCCCCTTTACTCACAGTGGGTGACTCCAGCCAGGGTCTGGTAGAAGGTGGGGGTGTCACTGTCATCAGTGAGGGTCACGTAGACGCCCCCCGAGAGCAGCCACCGCGAGAACGTGAAGGCGTCTTTGTTGTGCAGGAGCCAAACCCTGAACTTCTCGTAGTTCACCTTCTCACCCTGCAAGAAACGGCAGAAAAGGGGAGCTGTTTGTCTCTCAGCAGCAGTAAACAGGAACCATCCAGCTGGAGGAAGGAAAATTGGGCCAATCTCCTCGAAAAATAAGGACTGAAATGAATTTGCTCTTTGGAGCTTTGTGCCTGTTTTTCCCTTTCCTTCTGAAGCGCAGCACTGGGAGGGAGATGAACTCCTCTCAGCACTTCAAACACCTACTCAGTGTGGCCTTTGGAAACCTGTGTCCTCTGAAACTCAGGTTAAAGGGACTCAAAGAAAAATGGTTACTTACAATCAAAACAGAGCAGGTTATTCTTATGAATTTCAATTTATTATCACAGGCAAAAGCTCTTACGTGCCAAATAACAGCTGCTATAAAATCATAAACATGCTGTTCTATCTGTGCAGGAATACAAGCACCTAACACAGAAAAATGAGATTTGGGAATAACTAATGCCATGATTAATCACTGCAGTAACATGTCCATTTTTTGACTAAAACCCACTTTGGAGCACACGTGTGACCGTGACATTCCCAGGATCTCCCCCTTCAGTCTCTCCTGCTGGATGTCCCATGGAGCTCCAGGAATACATAAAACCAGCACATTGACAGAATTTCAGTGCTGGAGAGGCTGTTTAAACAATTTAGTTGAATCCTTTCCAAGCTGTGCCAGTGAAACCATCGGGATCAGCAGCCTCATTTCCACAGAACCTACACAACTAACTCAAATGAAAGCAAACCCATTATCAATAGACAAACTCATTATATGGAGATTCCAATCTCCAGGGGAAATAAACAGGGGGCTGCAAAGTGGCAGAGGTTTCAAGTCATTGATTATTTAAACTCCCCTCATATCACAGCCCATTAAACTTCACTGAATTACATCTCTACAGATTCCAACAACTCACATTTGGCCACGGACTGTCTGCAACTGCCAACAGCTGAACATCCAGCACTCCTTGGCCAGGCTGCTCCAGGGGTTCTGCACCAGCACTGCCCAACATTTGCTGCATATTCCCATTGTTCCAGGTCCAGACACTCACCCTTTTCATGCCTCTTTTCCCTACACTAAAGACTGTTACATTTTCCTCCAACAAATCCCAGAATGGTTTGGGTTGGAAGGGACCTTAAAGCCCATCCAGTTCCACTCCTTCCACTAGCCCAGGTTGCTCCAACCTGGCCTTGGACACTTCCAGGGATGGGGCAGCCACAGCTTCTCTGGGCAACCCAGGGCCTCCCCAACCTCACAGTTTCTTTAATTTATTATTCTTCAATTTCTCTAACAGTTTGGATCAAGAGACAAGATCATTTCCTCACCACCTGCTCCACTCTTGCCCTCTACTTTTTGCACTGCTCCCTGTAAACACAGAAGGGGCTGTGTCACACTCCAATTGTTCCAATGGATTAGGGAAAAGGACAAGGAAAAGGGACAGAAAAACTTGGGATAGGAGGAACAAAAAAACATTTCAAGCAAGTAATGTTTACAGCTGAGCCATGATGGGACTGGAGCAACACAGGTATGCCTGAATTTCTTCCCTGTATTTCGGAAACAAAAGGAAAACTCTGATTTATTTTAAAGCTTCTACTTCTAGCTGAGCACATGCAATAATTCTGAAGAGCTGAAGCACCTTTAAACATCATCCTTGAAAGCATCAGCTCACCCTCCCTATGGCAGGAAGGCAGGCCCAGAGCAGGAGCATTAAACCTTCTCACTCTCCAGCACTGACTGAGGGTGATTGTCAGCCCAGTAAATCCTGCTGAGTGGGTTATTTTCATCTGAAAAGAATAATCAATATGCAGCATCTTCTTGAGCAGGAAAATGCTCTGAAGCCAGGCTGATACTCCTCTTCCTGCAAGCCTTCATGAAGTATTTCTGGATTTCTTGGACAGCGTGCAGTTAAACTTGTAGGGGGCAATTCATCACACCATGCACTGCTGGGAAATTATAAATAGGAAATACCAGCGTGGGTCAGGTCCAGAGCTGGACTGCAGTGTCCATCTGAGCTGTGATTCCAGCCAAGACTGAGGAATGTCATCACTGCCTACAAATCCAGCACGATCCCAGGGCCAGATCCAACGAGCCTGGCTCAGGCAAAGCCCAGAACCAAAGTTATCTTCAGTAAGGACAAGAAAATCTGAGGTAATTAAGTGACCTGGTAGCCACAAATAAAGCTCGTGGTCAATCCCTTTGGCAGTGGAATGTACAGTCATGTCTAGATTTTGCTGATCTTAGCCCTCTGATAACAAACAAAGCCACCAAAGCACAAAAGCTGACAAGTCATCAGGATCTCTGGTGTCTAAGAATCATCTGTGAAAATCTACAAGCACCAATCCCCTGTTTTGGAGCAGGACTGCAGCAAAGCCTCATAAAGATCACATCTCCCAAACAACCTGAAGCATAAATAAATGTTGTAGCTCCTGGCAGGAACAGTGAGACAACAGTAATACTATAAAACTGTTATTTTTAAGCACCCACTGCTGGCAGGCATTTTTAAATCCAGGATGCAGATTTTCTTCCCTCTCAGATCCATGTTCCAGATTTCTCCCCTAATTGCAATAAAATGGCCACACTAATGAGTAAGTTCCCACTAGCAATATTAGTATTTAAATGTACCTGATAACATGATTACCCTTGGGAAATGGTATCTTTGAAAGCAGCACAGTAAGTACAGGAGCAGGGAGAATATGCCTGCATTTATATAACCAAACTGCTATTCACAGCCACAAAATACCTCTAATATCACAACAGCAAAAACTGGGAGCTTTTACCCAATTTAAACAAGGTCAATTTGCTCCCATATGTGCAGGAGCACGAAAAAGAAACTACTTAAGGTAATTTTTATTTTCTTGGAAATGCAGTAGGGGAAAAGCTGGATGAGATACCTCCGAGAAACATTTCTTGAGTGACTCTGGGACTTTCCCATCAACCACATGCAGCATCTTCTCCATCTCATCACGGACCACATAACTCCCAGATTCATTAGAGAAGAGACTGAAAATATCTGAGGAAACAGAGATGTGTGTCAACAACTATGGCAGTGACATTAGTCAGATTTTAAGTTTACAACGGGCTGGGAATGCCAAAGGCTGTGCAAGGACTGAAGGAATAAAAACTCTGGCTGATCCAGTTCCAGCAGAGCTCAAAACAAAGTTCAGGTCAAGATGTCCATTCTCTTTTACCTTTGTCATCAAAAGCAAAATAAATACTATCAAGTCAGATTAACAAAGAAGACAGAACAACACAAGTCAGCAGGCAGATGCTTTCATTTGTTTTGAAAATTATCAAGGCCATCCTCCTTCCCCTGCCCACAGCCAGAGATCCCCAGGCTTTCTGGAGGATCCCAACACTTAGATGACAGCATATATTTCATTTTGATGATTACAGAAACAAAAATGCACTGAATTTCAAAAATTACAGCTAAAAATGTCTTTATTGGAAAATGTTTGCCCTGGTTACATGCAGGAATAGGGACCACAATTCCTGTTTGCTTTTCAGAAGTGTATTTGCACTCCCTACCCACAATCTTGTTGCTGCTAAAAGTTACACCACTTACATTTTGTTTTCTCTTCCTCTCTGCCTCTTGTGAGTAGAACTAATCCAACTATCAAGTTATTGAAGTGCAGCCCTTTGGATATTCCTCCAAATGAACAGTAGATAACCTAGGAGAGGAAACCAGAGAAGTTAAAACCAAAGGCAGGGCAAACACAGAGGGCAGAAGTAACAGCAACAGCTTAGACTGAGGCTCCATCTCATGTGGGTTTTAGGCTTGTCTCCTCCCAGTCACCTAAACAGGTTTCAAATATTAATTGTTACATTTTTGTAGCTCTTCTGGTACCTATAAAACAGCCTTGCCAGGGTACAGTGAAACACAGGTACGTGTCATGAAGAGCAATGTCAAAAACCATGTCAGAACCCTCCAGTGAAGGCAGCTTCTGGCCTGCTCATGGGGTTATTTCCCCAGACTTCTTTAGCAGGGAAATGAAGGTGAAATCTCCTCAAGGCTGGGCTTGGATAGTCTCAGAACCATCAGGGGGATTGTTGGAGCATCAGGTGTTTCACTGAGGCACTTCCAGTAAGACACAAACAACTGCTGCTTCAGAAAGGTGGGACACACCAAAACCAACAAACCAACCTTCCAGCAGCTCTGCCTGAACTATCCCAACACTGCAGCTGCTGCTGGAGGGATTGCTCCAGTCTAGTGCCCTGCTCTAAGAGCAGGATTTACACCTGCTTCCAAGAGAAAGCTCTAGAGATCAAGAATTCCACCCAGAAGTTATGGAAGATCCACGGAGCGGCACCTGAAGCCAGCTGAGGAAGGGCTGAAGAACTGACCTTCCCCATGAGAAAGGCTGAAACCTTTCCCAGGAAAAGCCACAGGTCAGGAAGGGCTGAAGAATTCACCTTTCCCAAGAAAAAGGCTGCAGCCTTTCCCAGGAAAAGCCTGGATGCTGCAGGCTCAGTGCCCCATCAGCACCTGAGCAGTGACTCAACACTGATCCACGAGACATGAAGTCACTCTGCTGTTTTAGGACAGACAGCAACTCCTTCCAGCAAACAAGAATTACCAACTCACTTGTTGCAATTCATCACCTTGGCTTTAATTCTCCAGAGTGGACACGAAAATACATGTGCTGTACTGCTCCTCCAACACAGGCTCCTCCTGCAATCCCAAATCTACTCCTACAGACACCAGCACTCCATCAGGATCCCAAGACAGGGATCTCCAGCAGGTATTAGAATTTAAAGCAGCCAGAACTTATCTGTTATTCTTACACTTCTTATTTCAGTGTGTCTTATAAATTGATTTTCTTACAGGTATCACAGGGAGCATCTGAGCATAAGGAGAAAGGATCCAGTCTGGCTGATGAGGAACTACTGGGAAAGAGCAGAACTAAGGGATTTCTCACTGCTCGTGGTTTGGACAGCAGCCTTTATTTGCTGAACTTATTTATTAAATAGGACTTTTTCAGAGGGGAAGACAAAGGACCAGAGATCAATTCCTACTAGGAAGAGTGTTGTATTTTAAACAGTGTTTACTTTGCTTGCATCTGAATTACAATCTAAATAAACAGTACTAAAACCAGGATGTGTACTGGGGTTTTTTTAATGTACTGATTTTTTCCACTTTTCTCCAGTAAAGCCTTGAGAATATTCCTTACATAACAATTTAGCCAAATACCAATAGCAGATTCAGAATTATTGTGGACAGATTCAATATTTCATGTGAACCTTTTACACTTCTAAACCAAAATACAACAAAATGCTGCCACAAAAGGTTTAATTACCTTAAAACAAGCAGTTGAACACTGGAAATGGATGTGAGAGAAAATAAAATCTTCCTGCATTGTTAAAAACAGGAGCTTTTGAGGTCATCTGCTGACCACTATTTGGTATTAATAAAGGAAAATTTAGCTTCCTTGGTAGTTTAATCACTTCAATAATGTAAATCACTAAGTGACACTTTTCAGAGACAGCTCTGAGTGAAGGTGGAACAAAACCAGCAGCACTGAGAGGAAACCTCTGTGAGCAGCTGCAGTGACATCACTGGGAGGGCTGAACCTGCAGCTTTTCCTGTTAAAAAGGCAAAAGAAGACAACTGAAAATTCCCAAAGAATATATTATATGGCTGCTAACTTCCACACCTGCAAGGGTGGCATGTGTCACCTCTGAGACTCTTCAGGATGATGGTGTGAGGCTCAAAACTGAGCGTCAGAAACGTCTGATGACAAAGCTCAGACTGAGCTGTGCTTCCTCGAGGACCTGATGAGCTGGGAGTCTACAAGAGCTTCACAACTGGACTAAGAAGAAAGCTCCTGGAACCCAAACCCCTCTTTCTATCCCCTCTTTCCCCCCAAGCCCAGTGCTGAATCCTCAAGGCCAGGTTGGTCAGAGCGCTGTGAGTCACTGCACTATCACAGGGGTGGTTTCCACTGCAAGGCAAAACTAAGCCAGGACTGGGAGTGACCAAACAAAACCAGTCCTGGGCTGTCAAGGGCACTGGTTAGACCTGGCCAAGCCCCACAGTGCTGTGGTGGCAAGGAGGAGATAAGGGAACACCTAACCCAGAGTGGCTACACCAGATCTACCACTGCTCTGCAGACTCCCTGGAGAAACCTGCAGAAAATCCTCTCCTGGTCCACCCCATCCAGCCCCTTCCCACTGTTATCCACTTAAAACTATTAAAATATGTCTGCAGGCACATCAGTGTAAATGAGACCAATAACAGAGGAGGATTTAATCCTCCAGCAAACATTCTGCAGAGCCTCAGACCCATCCCACTCTCAGACAGCTCTGCCCAAGCACAGTCATTTCCACAGGGTGCTCAGCTCATCCTCTTCTACTACTAAAGTTTAATCCCTTTCCAAATGCTTGAAGGGCTAAATTATTAAAACTAAATTTGGGCTTTATTTGGGCACAGGGATTGTATGGGCTTCACGGCAGAGACTTGAATTCCACACTTTTTATGGCTAATTATTCTGTTTTCACAAGGTGCCTTCAAGGCTACACAGCCCATGTGGGCATTTTACCTTTATATTACACACTGGAATCACTGCTTTTTTAAAATATGCAGTTAAAACATCCCCTCACTTCTGTTGAACTTTGTACATCTCAGTTATGGTAACAGCTGAATGCCAAATATTACATCTATGCATTATTTCAGTGCATTGTCTGCTCCTGATACAAACACAGAAAAGGAATTCTATGAGAATGCCCAGTGTATCTGTATCTAATATATGTAATTATGACCATGGGCAGCTGGCATTGCTTTGAGTTTAGCTGCTTAACCATTCCTTGGGAAGAGTTTATAAACACTGAGTGGTCACAGAACAATATATAAGACAGATTAGTGTGCATGTCTAGAGAAGGGGCTCCACAATTTTTCACATTAATGTGCTATTTGAGAAAATTGTAGCAATATGCACCATGAAAATATGATGCAATTTTCCAAAATTACTTAATACTGTTGCAGCTTTACTTAAAATAGCCACACCCAGGCTATCAGAGCAATTTACATTTTGCAATGTAAAATTCAGGACAATTACACGGTACAAAGCAATGCTTTTTTGTAAGATCTGAGTCTGCCAGCTTATTTTTCATGAAGAGTATAAAGAGATGGTTCTTTTCTGCTCAAAAGCAGCCTCAGCCTATCCAAGCAGTTCCCTTTGGGTCCCAATCCCTGGCCCTGTGCCCATGAGCTCCAGTAAAGGCTGCTGGGGGAGCAGGAGATGCTCAAGACGTTCTCCTGGCTCCTTTCTCCAGAGTATAAAATGTCCTGGATTCACTCCTGATTTTATCCTTCTGACCCCTCTCCTCTCCCAGTCCTTGGGAAGTGTGTGTTCCTGTTCTGGCAGCCCCCTCAGTGTGTCCCTCCTGTCCCTGCTGGCATCATCCCTCTCCTCCTTGCCTTTCTGGGGCTGCAGCTTGGGAACCAGTGAGTCACATTTGGAGAAGAAGCTGCACTGACACTCAGCTCCTCAGTCAGGCTCACTGAATGCTGTGCACAAACCACCTCACAATCATAATGTGGGTATTTAGAACAGATATCATCTCATGAGTCACTGAAATGACTGCACTGGCCAAAGTTAGGAGCTCCTTTCTCAACGCTGTTCTCCTTCACAGCCTAAAATAGAAAACTATGAAGAAAAAGCCTTCTTGAAGCATCATCATCATCATGATTCTGTCCTTCCACCTCCTCTGCACAACACTTCTACTATCAAGGTGCCCACAACTGCAGATGGTGATTCCATTATTTCCCTGCATTTAAAACCAAAAGCTGTTCATGGTTCTCCCCACCTGCAGTTAACACAGACACAGCACAGCTCTTCAGTCCATTTTATTATCATCCCCAACTCCATTTGCCAAGAGATCTTTGGAGAACACTCCTGTCCTGAACATGTAAATAATGGTTTGTGTGTGTGACAATCATGCAAACTGCCGACCAGAGTTCCCCTGGTTTCAGTTCCCTGTTCTGTGTTCCTGCTGCACAACTCCTGTGTTTTTAATTTAACAAATTCCTGAAGGCCCATCACTACTCAGACATGAATAACTATTACTCAGAACATGCAGAGCAGCCAGCCCAGCAACCTGAGGCTCCAAATGATCTATTTTAATGACTGAAAGGCTCAAAACCCAGAGCAAGGTCTTTAGCTGCCTGATGGCTTTGCCTGCCTCTCCCCATCCTGCAGCCAGCGTTTACAAAGCACCCCTTTTCAGTATGAGTAGAATCAAACCCAAATTTTGTCCAAATGTACAGTATTCAAGCTCCCAGATATGACCCTGCATTGCCTGAGCCTGACAAGTACCATCATTGGCACTGGGATTTTGAGATGAGTTCTGATGAGATGCCATCAAAAACCAATTATGACTCTTCCATTAATTTTATTTCGCCACCTGGAAACCCAAGAACTGCTGTATAACCATGATGAGTGTTAAAGGACAGAAACACCACCAAAATTGTGTCTTTAAGGACAGATTTTTAAAAAATAAAATAGGGACTAGCCAGCAGACAGGTGAAAACCCAGAACCTCTATTTGTGACTAAATCAGTAATTTAATCCTTAATATTGGCATAAAAGGGACACAATAGTACAAGATAATATAAAATGTTGAGAATTTTGTTATGAATTATTTCAAATCAATTGCATGCAATTGATTTTTTTGTTTGTTTAGTTTTATGGGCTACCAACAGTCAAAGAACCCAGAAAACACCCTCAGAAATTAATACTGAAGAGAGGTTTTAACCCACGGGCAAATAATTTCCCTCCTTTTAATTCCCTGGTGTTCACACACGTTGAAAATTTTCCTGGGAAGCCTGAAACACCCCCACAGAACCCAAACTGTTTACAGAAGCCAGTAGTATCATCCTCTCTGTCAACACTTAGGGAAAAACCAGGAAAAAATGGAAAGAAATTCAATTAGTTCCTGGGCCTGTAGAAGCACATCTGTGTGTGCACACCCACAGCTCCACGTGATCCACTGCATTTGGCTTCCCAAATGGAAAAGAGCAGGTTCAGAGCTCACCTCAGCAACTTTTGGAGGGACTCCATCACCAAGAACTTCCCTGATGAAGCACTGCTGGGTCATATAATAGGAGAGGCCACAAGTCCTCTTGAAAGCATCTTTCAGCCTCTTCAGCTCTATGTCTGTAACTGTTGAGTGAGAACAGAGGGGGGGAAAAAAACCCAGTCAATAAAGGTGTTAGAGAAAGGTAACAGCTTAAGGAATCCCAGAATTCTGTATGCCTTACATTTACCTTTCCAATAAAGAGACACAAAGAAATTAAATGCATGATTTCACCTAAATAATGGGGAAATGTGACTACTGGAAAATGAGATCTAATAATCTAATCTTGCTTGAAAAGAGAGAAGGGAAGCAGACCTATAGTTAACATCAGTGTGAACACCAGTTCACTGCCTAAGTTTTCTGACTTCAATGGTGTATTATAATTTGTTCTAAATTCAGCCCCATTATTGTCACACAAAGGAAAATGAGCCAGTTTTATGATCAGTTTTACATTGCATGCAAGCCAGAGAAATTATCTGCAACCAACAGTGGTGAATGTTATTAAGAGCAGCTCCAACAGCATCTTTCAAGCAGCTTCATCCTGTAAAGTCTGATTTTCTGTATTCAAAAAATAAAATACCTCCCCACCACTACATGCTCATGAGGCATGATTCAGGAGGGATAAAACTTGGGACTACATGGAATTCTTCACCTAAGATTCCCTTGCACAGCCAAAATCTGCCTGCCAGCTCCTCCTGCCCAGGCTTGTCCACAGCTGTAAAGGTGGAAAACCTGCTGCCATCCCACCCATGCCTGGGTTGGGAGCTTCCTGGAAAGCAGGAAGCCCTCAAGAACTTTACAGGCACAAGGCAACTTTCTAACAAAGTGTTTGAGAAGGGAAGTATCTCGTGGAACAAAACAAGGCCTTTGTCCAAAGCCAAGCTTCAGGAATAGCACAGCTTGGCCCAGAGCCCCCTGGAAGTCCCCACGTGGTGCAGGGGGGAGTTATTTCTCCTCCAGGAGCTGCAGAAGTGATGCTGCACATGGGAGCTGTGCCACTGTATTTATAGTAAGGCATTTTCCTAACCCTGATATCACGAGCCAGACAGAATCAACACTGACATGGCCAAAGGCTTGTCAGGGCTTTTTGTCAGCCAAAATAAAACAGAACCCTCGAGGGCCTAATCCAGCCCTCAGTAAAACTTCTGCATTTCACTTAATTCATTCATCAAAAGAAAAATCAATCCTTAAAAGTAAATCACATTAAAACATTCCTCCCTGATTTTAATCCTTGTCAACACCAAAACAGACCATTGGTTCCACTTAACAATTGTGTGTAACACCAGAAATTGGGTTATGTTTCTGCTCCAGTTTTATTACAGATTCTGGGGACTTCTGACCAGGAAAAAGAAATAAAATCAAAGCAGCTAAGAAATAAACCTCCAGTGTGACCCACACAGCAGCAGAGCTATCAATTAGCACAGTGATGAGTAGCATTATCACAGATCTTGTTTTACTAAACCAAGCACGCTTTAATTACCTGGCAGAAGAATGTTGGGATAACGCTGTTACCTGGCTCATGTGGTGTTTAAATCTCACTATTTCATAACAACATCTGTCCAGAGAGGCATTGGCTGTGCCTGTGCCTTTACATGTGATGCTTTAATGAGCACTCAAAGAAGAAAGAACTGAAGTGCTTCACCTCCTCTCACCTCTGATGCAGAGCAGAACTACAGAACATTTCCAGCCAACAGGGACAACTCCCTACCAGGTGTTCAAGGAGCAAGAGCCTGGGATTGCTCAGGGAACATGGGAAGGGGAAGCTCCTGGCTTTGTGCTTTTGGCAAGGTAAAGCAAACAACCTGGATCCCAGACTAAATCTAGCAACAGTTCTTTGAGGAAAACATTCCCATTTATTGCAGTTTTTATACCCCTACACACACACACTTTTAATAAAAACAGACTCTGCATTCTGGGGGTTTTTTTCTCCCCATATTAATTTTTTTGATCTCCTCACAGTTCATCCAATCAGGCTGGTGGTCATTTGGCAAAAAAGTTTGTATGCAAACGAAGCATTAATTAACCTGATGCTTACAGCAGTGTGGACTTCAGGAAGTGCTTGGGAACAGGAAAATCCCATATAAACATATTTACCATGACATGCAGGAGTGACTGGAGTGCCAGTGAAGGTGAGGAGAAGGTTGGGAACAAGGTTGGTCACCAACACTACCAAGACCTTCAAAGAGAACTAAACTATCAGGATATTTAATAACAATGATTAGTTGACACTGCCAGCCCATGTTATATTTCAAAAGCAAGTTATTAGTGCCAGAGACCACTTAATATTATTGTTTGCATGCAGAAACTACAAAACAGGTCATGGACTAACAGGAAAGGTAATTACTTCCATTCCTTCCCCAGGAGCCATTAAAATGACTGATGCTGCCCATTTAAAATCATCTGCAAAGCTTTGCAAAGAGAAGTTCATTAGACATTTAGATGCAGGCACACCGAAGTACAACTGAAATGAGCAGAGTATAAATCAAAGATATTATCAGTGTTTACTGGGAGGCTGGAAGACAAAATATTTGAACACAAAATCCCAACACCAAAAGTACCAATTACTCAACACAGAGATAGAACGTGATGGGGTGTTGAGAGGAAATAAAACTAAGTCTTAAATTATTAAAGGAATTATTTCTTGAAGCAATACATCTATTACTACACCAACACTAGGAATTAGAACACTCACACCCCCCCAAAGCCACCTTTTTTTCTCTCAGTTCCACAAGCCCTGCACGTGAAGCATCACAGACCACTGAGGTGTTTTTAATCCCACTTTTAGATGTAAATAGAGTTGACAACCCTGCTTCCTGAAGTTCTTTCATTAAGTTTATTCACTTTTTCCACAGCTCAAACACTTTGAGGAGCCATTTCTCCCCAAACACCTCCAAAAGACCATTCACAAGCTGCTCTCATCAGACACAGGAGACAGACACTACTAAATACACTTGTTGCATTCATGAACTGACAGAGGAAAACTTCAGACTTCCCAAAATAAGTTCATGGTAGTCAACACAGCAAAAACCATCTCCTGAGCACAGCAAAAGCCACCTCCACATCACACCTCCCAGTGGCACCTCAAAATTATTGTGAAATTGGAACTGCAGAGCTAATTCTTCACACCTCCAAATTACAGAAGTGAACTTTTTATTGGAAGGTTTTCATTCAAGGTAATGAAAGAAGTTTCAGTAGTTAGATACTGTATGTTAATTCTTAAAAAACATATATATCTGCCCACTTCCAAAAGTCACCACTGAAAGAAATGGTCTTCTCCCCAAAAGGAGAAGCCACAGGCTGTCACTGTGGCTGGGCTGACTCTGCTAACACAGACCTCGGTGCTACCTCAGCTGGAGGGTTTCCAGGAGAGCTGGAGACACTTGAACAGGAGATTAGTGCTGCATCCAACTCTCCAGGGAACACTGGAGCTCCAGTTTGTTTAATAAAGTTTAAATGAAACCACGCAACCTCAGCTAAAAATGTCACCCAGCTTCAAGTAATTGTCCCAAACCTCCAGCTCACCAACTGCTCCGGGTATTTTTAGTTTCAGAGTGTTACTTAAACTCAAGGCTGTTTATATGGATGTACAACTCCACTGTGGCTTTTAATTCCCATCTATCCAGGTAATGACTTGTGCAGTGCCTTCCAAAACAGCCTCGTGCTGGAACCCACCCTCTGCTCTGCCTTCACATTTATCAGCAGGTCATCCTGGAGGTTTCCTTTTAGGCTAAAACCCTCTCTGAAGCTCCAACTGTGCCAGTGCAGGTGCCCAACTCAAGGTAAACCTTAAGTTTACACCTCTAAAGCTGGCCTGAGTTTCAGAGGGGATCCCTGCCAGCTCTGCCACTGATACAAACGGGAGCAGCAGGAGTCTGGCTCAGAAAAAAATCTGCTCCATGTTTGTAGAATCCTCATGTTGGATACCCCCAGTCTGGGCTCCAGAGGTGATGATCCACTTGGAAAAGGAGGGCAGGGAACTGAAGTCACCACCCTTCTCCTCCTCCTTGAAACGAAGAGGGGTGTGAGAAACCCAGGTTAATTGTCTGAAGCATTTACTGCCTAGTACTCAAACACTGCAATATTTACACGTGCCCATCAACCACTCTCCAGTTAAAGTCTGTTCTGTATAAAAACTGCAGCCCAAAGAGTGCACATAAACCCCTAATTTATGTACCACAGAGCTCCTCTTCCAGCAGCAGAAACTAATCCTTTTGCTTCCCCAGCCTGGAATGTTAAAACTCATCTTTAGAGGCACCTTTAGAGGCACCTCCAGTTCTGTTTCAGCTGAGCTGGAGGAAACCAAGGGCTGGAGTGGAGCTTTGGCAAGTTCTGCAGCCACAATTATTCATCTGAGAATCCCTATTCACTTCAGAGACTTTTTTTTCTTTGCACATCCTGCAGCTCTAATCCCACCCCCACCTCCTTGGCTTTTATCTTGGAAGGCTCTAAAAGCCTCTGTGTGTAGTTCAGGTGCAGCACAACCCCTGTCCCTCCCAGACAAAGGTCACCCTGAAAGGCCCTGGACAACTTCAGAGCACACAAGCTGGGACACAAACCCTTGTCTCAGCAAAAGCTGCTCTGCTGTTACCACACTGCTGGGGAGATTTATTAAGAGTCATCATAAAAATACGACTGCATGACTAAATACACCTAATATTGATATTTTTGCTTGTTCACTTCCTGTTTTGGAGAAAGATAAAGAAGAAAACGGCGACATCAAAGCCAGTTTCTCACTAATCAAAGCACCTACAGTGCATATTCTGTGAAACTTCCTCAGAGACCGAGGAATTTACACTAAGATTGGCAAAAACTCCCTCGGTGATGTTTTATTCAAATTCTGTAAAGCAAGTAGTTAAAAATCTTCCTTGATTATATGTATCTGTTATTTTTGTCAATGATGCAACACTAGCACACCGGTGACAGCAGGAATGAAGAACTGCCATGCACGACATTCTCTTCTTGGCACCACCAACCTGCACCTGAAGCAAGAACCAGAGTCACTCCCCTTCCCACAGGGCTGCTCCCAAATGGCAAAGAAATTCCAGTTACGGATTTAGAGGTGCACTGAGGAGAAGCAACAGGAACATTTTGATGAGCAGGCACTGCTGCTGAAGCTGCACCAGCTCACACGTGGATGCTGAGCATTACAAGAAACAAATGTTCATTTGGAAGTGAGTTTGTCTAAAGGTTAGAAGTGGTTAGTCAGGCCCAGTGGATTTTCTGCAGCTCAGATAACATAATTACTGCGTGACACAGGCAGTGAGGATGAGCACAACAAATGCATTTTAAATTCCTATTTAATAGTTACTTGGAAAGTCAGACCAGCCACAAAAAACCACCTTCCCTTACAATGCTTTTTAGCCTCCTGTTCTTCAAAATCCAAACACACTGATGTAAAATGCTGGAATGAGATACAAACCACAGCTTTCCAAAGCAGAGCAAAGGGGAAGAGTAAAAGCATTTGAACTCTTAATGCTGCCTGAGACATTCAGGCAAGAGCCACTTAACCTCTCTGTGTCTTCTCTCCACACTAAAATGGATATAAATTCTAGTCTACACCAGGCAGATGTGTGATAAATGATCTCAGATACTGCAAAAGCACTACAAGCTACTAAAAAGCTGCTTTAATCACCAAAAAGGGCAGAATCCCAAGAGTTTAACTGAGGGAAGGTGGAATTAATCTGCCCTGGCTGCTAAAAACTGACCAATTAACATCATCTGGAATTAACTGGACACACAAACAACACCAAAATCACAAAAGCAACGTGCAGATCCTCGCTGCCACCAGGATGAGCAGCAGCAACAGCACCAAAAAGCCTCAAATATTTAATTTGAATATATGAAATTATTTATTCTAGTTCGCAGGTTACCAGCAAAAAACGCCAAACCAGCCAAAACAGGGCAAGAAGACCACAACACATCCACAACGCTGACAATCAAAACAGGAAACAAAGTATTGCATAAGCAGGAAGAAAAAAAAAACAGAGGATAAAAAGGTCAGCTGAGGTGAAGGGTCAAGAAACCTTGAGCTCATCTGACTGAAGAATCTCTCTCTAGTAGGATTGGTGCTTTTCCCCCAGAAACACAAGCATCAAAATGCCCACAGTGCTCTACAAACACACACAGAAAATCTGAATTTCCAATGACACCACCTGATGAAAACCAACCTGCTAAAAAAGACAAAATCCCCCCCCCAGCCCTGCAGATCTCAAGCACACAAAGCAAGCAATAATTTGCAACCATCAGCATAACACTGCATTTACTCTTTACTAAAAATAACCAAACCTGAATTGTAATAAAACAGGCAACTTGCTCAGCCTTCAGAAAGCAGGGAAAATTCACCTGTCTCGAGCAGCTCAGGTTTGCAGGATTCTAATATTTTGATTTTTAAGTGACAATTTGAAAGGTTCGATATCAAACTCACAGGGCATATAATTCTCTAACCAGACAATTATCTTCCCTGTAATCACTCGCTCAATATTTCCCCCAGGAATCTTCATCCTAGTTATACATGGAAATTTTATTACTTTTTTCATTAGTCTTTATTGTGACTTAATGGCTGCAGTTATGAAGTTGTCAAGAATTGCAGCAATTACTAAAAAAGCTTCTAAAAGAGGTAAAACGAGCAAGTGAACATAAAGAATGTTTGGGAACAGCCCCAAACAGGCACAACAAACTGCAATTGGGATAAATGAACCAGCTATGAGTAAAAAGTCGACCTCCACACCCACACAGCCCTGCCAAAAGGGAATCCACTGGGGGATATTTTGGGCAAAAACACAGACAAAAAAAAAAAAAATCCTGCCTCCCCTAAGGAAAAAATTAATCCACTCTTAAGGAATCTTTCATAGCTGGAGTATCAAAAATGACACCACTGGATTTCCACAGAGCACCTCACTAAAGACTTGCCAGTCTTCTCCTGCTGTTTACCAACAACAGGAATTTAAGGATAACACCAGAGTTTTGGGATTTAAAAAAATAAATAAATAAATAAATGGAATTATTCAATCCAGCTGCACTTTTTTTCCTCCTACCTCTTCTTTGGTTTTGGTAGCAGGGGCTCATCCTGGGGATAAAGCTCTCCTTGGTTTGTCAGATTTAAAGCATATCAGAGGTTTAACATCTCCTGTGCAGGGAGTGGAAGGAGATTTAGTCATTACAAAAGGATTGGCCAGTTCTCTGGAACACCAACACTTCGCATTTATGTGATGCTTTTAATCTTCAAAGAGCTCCCTCCTCCCAGCTCCCATTCCCAAAGGAATGCCAGCATTCCCAGCCTGGTTTATCCCTCTGTATCTCCAGCAGGACACACGCTGGCACTGCTGGGATTATGGTGCCTGCAAAGCAAAGCTCCTCAGCGTGGGTTTGGGGACAGCCCTCCCAGGAAACCCAGGAAACTTAGCCAGGGTAATAATTACAACAGGGTAATAATCCTCCCACCATCTGAGCATACAAATCTTATTGGCTGTATTTTATATCCTCAGGAATTAAAGGAATCCTGGTCCAACCCTGGGAGCCACGGAAAGAAGCTGAACATTCCCAAACCTCTGCAGGGCAGCAAAGGCAATTTTACCATTTGCACCAGGGGCAATCCGAGCACAATGGACTGTGATATTAGGGACAGAAGTCATTCCTGTCACCAATTAAAGAATTAGTAAATTCATTCTCAGGGGTGGAGCGAAGTAATTCCCAGCCCTGGGTCATCCCAGGGTGGCACCTTCCTCCCCCACAGGTTCCTGTCCTTTGGTAGAGGGGAAAAGGGGGGCAAGTTTGAAGTGGGTTTAAACAGAGCACAAGTGATCCTGCAGCAACCACTGAGAACTGAACTCCCCTCCAAAAGACAGAAACATCAACTAAAAATAATCAGGAGTGTGGGAAGCCCTAAAAGCAACCCTGTCTGGGATGTCCGTCTGCACCTGAGTTCCCAACCTTTTCATTCCCTAATTTTCTTTCCACTGCTGTTTTCTGCACAGTTGTCATGGTTTGTCCGTGATTTCCCAGGAGATCATTTTGGCTTTCAATCTTTTCAGCATTTTTAATTAATATTTAGTCCTCTTTAGATGAGAAGTTAAACTCTGCTCTTCTGAGCTGTCCCTTCACCAGTTTTCCTGGCAAACACACTGGAAGTTTGGATTGCTAGAGGTGAGCAGAGCATCTTCTGTCACAATTCAAAAAAGCTGCTCCCACTTTATTACCACCATGAAAAAATCATGTAGACATTTATGCTTGTTAAGATTCACAAAATTACAATATAGAACTCATTTCCAAGAAATAAACAGCCTGTTAAAATGAAAGGCAAATGCCAACTATGTAAATGCAAACACCACATAAGGACCTCGCTACAAAATAAATTGTAACATAACAAATATTTCATATCCTGCCTCCCAACAGTGCCAAAAACACTAGAGGCAGCTGTAATAGGAATTGTTCTTTAAATAAAACAAATATAATCTGAGCCTGAAAGTTAAACACAACCTGCAACTTGTGCACAGGAAGGCAGAGCTTCCCATCACCTTCAGTGAGGATGAGAGGCGAGGAAGGAGTTCTGGTTTGGGGTTGCTGGTGTAGTTTGGATCAAACACTCCAGTGTTTCCCTCTGGCAGCTGAAAGAGCCAAGTCTAGTAAAGCACAGCACTTAAATACTGTGACAAGAATAATAAAAGATTCAGATAATATTTACACACTGCTACATCTTCATTGCTGAAGTCAGAAGAAAAGTATTACTCGAGTGTTGTGGCACAAACACACTCCATGTGTGTATCCATGTGCCAGTAAAAGGCTCTGGACTTTGAGCCTTCCCACTCCCAACTCCTGGGGACACATCTACAACCTCAGACTCAGGTGCAAAGGGAGTTATTGCAGTGCCAGGTCACAGATTTATGCCTCCTGCTGCACTGGTGAAAACACACAACAACGAGTTTGCTGCACAACCTGTGAGGGGCTGAACAGCAACAGCAGAACCTCCCAGGGAGACACCGGCCTGGAGAGCCAAGAAATAAAATCAAAACTACCATGGGGGTAGTTCTGGGACCCCATCACACGTCTGGGAGAACACCAGGAACTGAATGAGGGGTTTATTTCCTATTTCCAAACCATTTCCATCTCCTGTTCAGAGAATTCTCAATTAACATCCGACCGTTCGTATTTAGAATTATCCTGAAAGACTCCAGACCAGTTTTACATCACAAAATTTATGTCTAAAGATATTCAGCATTGGATGTAGATTATTCCCAAGGTCCTCCAGTGGGAAGAATGAGGCAGCCCATTTAGACCCAGCCTGTGACAGCTGCATGGGAATCCAGCTCCCGGTCATCCCACTGCTCAGAGGGATGGGATGACTCCAGTTTCAGAGCTTCTCAGGAACACACTGCCCATTGTTCCACGGGAACAGAACAGGGATTAGAGCCACTTCACACCCCAGAGCTCCAGTGCCCTCAACAGCAGCAGCTGGAACCTCTCCCTGAGTCCCTGCAGAGACTCACAAGATCTCCTCAAGGACATCCCAGGCTCCGGGAGCAGCAGCACATTCACATCATAAATTATCGACATTTTATAAGAGTCTATATTTACCAAACATTTTATAGTCTGCTTTTTAACCTCCCTCCCTGTGACACTGTGACATCTTTAGCCCACGTTCTGCACTGGAATTCCTGCACATTGTGGTTCCTTCTCCTCTGATCTATCACTGCAATCTCCTCATTATTTAAAGAGCAAGATCAGTTCTCACAAGACATTCACACCACTGTTCTTTAAACAAGGTGATTAGATTTGTTAATGGCAAAAAGATCAATTACAGTTCTTTAGGAAAAGAAAAATAATGCTCTTTGCTGCAAGATTGGAAAGCAGAGACCAAAAAGTTCTTACATTAATTTTCCACTGATAAGAACCTTCACTAAGATCCTCACAGGACACAGCCCAGGCTGTCCTGACTGCTCCAACTGCTCATCAGGATTTATCCCAAAGCACTGCTGCTGAATTCAGCTTGTGCCAAGTGCAAATCCACTCTTTCAATTTTCACACTAAAATCCAGGATTTAACTGTATCACATCACCAGGGAAAACGTGCTAAAAATCTCCTTTACGAGACCAGGAAATTTCCAGTGCAGAGTAAGATTTTGGTTCTGGGTAACACCTAAAAGCCAGAAACAGGGATTGAAAAGAAGTGCTTCTTCAGCCCAAAATACACTCATGATGCCACATTCAAGTTCATTTTTAGAACAAATTCAATCTGCAAAACTCAAGTTCTCATAATTACTCTCCCAATACTTTCAGTTCTTTTTCTCCACATCCACAGACTTATTCAATCTGGCTCTTCCTGTTCTGTTTAGGGCTCTGTGTTTCTTCCACCTTTTTTTTTTCCTACATTCAAGGTCTCCAAATTTTAAAAGAGCAAATTTTGCAAACTAATAGAGTAAAACTGATGGTTTAAAACAATTCCAGTAACTGAAGGGAACCCACAAGGAAACCAAAGAGGAAGCTGTAGTGGTAGGACACAGAGAAACAGGTTCAAACTGAAAGAGGGGAAATTTGGGTTAAATAGGTTAAATATACAATGGGATATTGGGAAGAAATTCCTCCCTGTGAGGGAGGTGAGTTCCTGGCACAGGTTGCCCAGAGAAGCTGTGGCTGCCCCATCCCTGGAATGTCCAAGGCCAGGCTGGACAGAGCTTGGAGCAACTTGGGACAGTGGGAGGTGTCCCATGGCAGGGACTGGGGGATCTTTAAGGTCCCTTCCAACCCAAACCATTCTGGGATTTTAACTGTCAAAAAAAATCCAACTAAATCAGCCTTGGGATTGTACAATCCCACTGAGACAGCAGCATCTACCTGTTCCAATATTGCAGCTGAGGATTTTGCTGCCCCAGGACAGCCCCAGAGCACTGCCCTTCTCCCTGTGTTTGAGATGAGGAACACCAAGGCAAAACACAAAGAAACAGAAGCATGCATTCTATATTAAATACTTCACATGAAATTAAACTATGACAACTGAAAGACCAACTAACAGAAAGATAGTTATAATGTGAATAAAACTGCTGTTCTTGAGGAAGAATTCAGAAGGGCCTGTAAGAGGGTTTATTTTTGAAGGATGAAGCATGTATTTTTACACAGAATGCAATTATCTCTTATTTTGGCCTGCTGACATTGCTTCTCATAACTCGTGGGTCTAATTCAGACTCTAAACTAAGTGAAACAGCTTTCAAAGGCTTTGGACATTTTAAAAAAACCATCAAAATCAGTGTTATCCATCCCTTTTGCCTTTGTAGTGGTGTTGCACTGATGCTGCTGTGGCTGCTCCCTCCAGGCCAGCTCCCACTGCCTGTCCCTGTCCCTGCAGAGAACCCGACCAGGAGGAAGCCAAATCTCATTTTAAGGTACAGAACGTCTCAGTGCCTATTTAAAACCACTGGAAAAGTCAGAGGTGCAGTGTGTGACACAGCCAGACGTGACTCCTGCCCGGCTGGGTTTGTCTGCTGCTCCCCATCCCGAGGAAGGGGCTGATCCCTCTGGTTCCAGCAGCATCCCTGTCCCAGGAACTCTGCTCTGCAGTGCATTCCACCTCAGAGCAGCTCTGGGAATTAACACCAGCAGTAACACCTCATTTTTGCCCCAAATACACCCCACGGTGAGCACAGCTCCTGTCATTCCCATGGGATGGCAGAGGTTTGTTCTGTGTTAAAAGGAGGAGGGAAAGGAGGATTCAAAGCCCCTGGAGCTCAGGGGATGTCACTGGATCTGCCAGGTCACCCTCCCTGTGACAGGGATCACTTCAGGGAAGTCACTATTTCAGTGCTTGCACCATTATTTCAGTAACTAATGAAATAAATAAACACCAATCCTTCCAAACTGCCTCAATATCCCTTGTCCAAACCTTGCCCAGCCACATCCTCTTTTACTCAACCCCAAATAAAGGCCTCGTTGCAAATGTTGGTGTATTTTTAACAGAAAGTCATTTTGTTAAATGAGTTATTTAATCAAGACTCTCACACCTCTATCTCCTAGAATTCAGGCACATATAATAAAGTAATACACTAAAATAATTAAGGGAATTTTTTTTAATTGCCATTATAATGAATGACTTAATGGTCTACACAGATTATAAGTTGCAGCAGTTTTTAAAGCAGATTTGGTGAACCACTACAAAACCCATATGCAGACACACTTAGTGTTAAACCACCATCTCAACCCAGGTTACACCCATCAAAAATCACAAACCCAGGAGCTTTCACACCAGTTTAATAAAACAGCATTTAAAAGTGATGCACTTTCCAAACATGTCCCCACCTATAGGGGCTACATCGGCTGAAGACAAGCCCATAAAAAAAAAAACCACTTCTCAGAGGGGTTAGAATTCATCAGGTAAAAAAGAAATGCCAGGTATTATTACCCAGCTAAGCTGGAAATACTAAAGCTCCACAGACCCAGCCATCACTACCAAAGGTAAGGTGTCCCTGAAGAAATCACAAAAGAAAATGTGCATTAGGATTTTTGCCACTCTTTAGGTGAGCAGGGGATTTTTATTCCAGTAAGTGCCAGCAATAATCCAGCATTCAAAGTTTTGTGAATCAGACCCTTTCAAACTCTCAGGCAGAATCTACCTTAATGGGTTTTTCTTCTACATTCATCTTTGCCCAAAGGCTTCATTGTCTCATTATGTAAACGACCTTTTCATATGAAAATTAAATGTTAAAGATGCTTTTTGTAGTTCTTCAATACTGCAAATATCACATGGACATTCACAATAATTCAGACTAAGTGTAACATAAAGAAAAAGCACCTGCTTCAAGCAATAGAACAAATTAAGAAATAACTTGTTTTTAAAAAACTTAAAAATTGGAAGCCTTAATTAGAATTAACCTCCAGAACTTTCTTTCCTGCACAGAAACTCAAACTAAGAAATCACAAGGCAAAGAAAGGCTTTCAAGGAGGCCTTTAAGAGCCCTAAAAACCAACTGGGTAGTTCTGGTTTGCATCAGTCTTTGAAATAACTGCAGTCAGTGGACAGAAACAATTCCAGTATTTGAAAACACATCACTTACTCTACCCCTCCTCCCTTGGTTTCCTGTGTGCTCACTGTATTTGGGATTTCTTCTTGGACCAAAAAAGAGCAGGATTATTTTAATAATAATTAATAAGTCACACAGAAGCCATGAGAGCTCAAGGACTCCCCACAGAGCAAGTTATTCACGTGAATGTGTGAATTCACAACCTGACCAAAAACACACTCCCTTTTCAGAAGATGTTGTCCTTTTTAAGAGGACAGATATTGGTAACACCTGGTTTTTTAAGTACAGAGGAATGCCAGCCAGCCCCACCTCAAAGCAGAGTTCTCCAATAACCTGGATTTCCAGAATGCAGACACTGCTGCTGCCACGTTCCTTCCCATTCCCACAAAGCCTGTCAGCCCTTCACAGGCCCGGTTTTTGAACCTGATTTCATCTTTTTTGAGTACTAAAGAACTGAATGCTTTACTTATTTTATGAAAGGAGACAGAGCAGAGCAGAGTATAGGGTGAGGGTTGTTTTACTCATTCCTCCCATAGTGCCAGGAGCCAGAAAGCCTCAGACTGTTGAGTCAAGTAAACAGGATTCAAAGCAGCCCCCTCTTATTTTCTTTCTTTCACATTTCATTAGAGATGCTTCATCTCATTCTGAAAGACTCCCCAGTTTCTATTTTTGTCTTTTTTTTTTTTTTCTTCTCTGCAGGACACTGTCAGGTAGATTTAGGACTTCATCAAAACAAGGCTTTACCAAATTCAACACAAACACAAATATTCCATAGGATAATCCACCAGGTTGGAAAGTATCTCAGGAGGTCACTCAGTTCAACCTTGTGCTTGAAACTGGGTCAAGGCTGAACTCAAACCAGCTTCTGAAGGGCTTTGTCCAGGCAGAGCTTGAAAACCTCCAAGGATGAAAGTTCAACAACTTTCCCTGGGCTTGTATATTTAAAAAAAAAAAAAAAAAAAAGAAAAGAAATCCAAAAAAAGGTCTGGTGTTACAGAAGGAAAAACCAAAGTGACTAGAAAGAAGTGTCCATGAAAATAACTGATTTCATTGATTAAAATACAAGAAATAAAGCCCAACAAGCCCAGTGGGTCTATGAGAGCTGTGAGATATAGAGGCACATCATCTATAAAACAACTGAACGTTGTCAGCACTGAGTTTCACTCTATATCAAGATAAGAAAATATATTAAGTATAGAATAGGCTGATAGTGGTCTTTTCACTTACATTAAGATGTTTCACACTCAAAATGAGGATTTGTTCAGCTTATCCTTTAACCTCCAGCCCCATGGCTGGAATGGTATCTGTTTACACTCCTTTGGCAGCTTTCCTGACCACTTTGATTGGAATCTCTGCAACATGCTGACAGGACAAAACTGCAGCTAATCTGTGAGACTGCTAGTATTTAGAGACATGATTCACCTGTGAGGGGAGAAACCAGAGGATTCCCAACATTTACTGAATCATATTTCAAGTTTTGAGTTTTTTTTTTTTTCTTTAAGATGTTCAACTTCTTTTTATTTATGAAATGCCTACACTCACAGATGCTCTTTTCTTTGCATCACTGTGTGCACATCCAGCATCTGAGCACTCACCAAGGTTCTGCCATGCTTGGAACAGCTGGGCTTGGGAACCACCTAAGAATCACTAAAAACCAACTAAAAGGTATGAAATCGGCTCCCACAGAACCACAGCACCCCCAGAAGCCTGAGCAGAAGGCAACATTTTCCTCTAATTCCTAAGTTTTCAACTGGCATTTCATAAAGAACCTCCAAAGCCCACAGAAGGCATCTCAGGGAAGGAACCTCAGTGTCAGTTGACTTAAGTTCACCACACAAATGTTCCTCATTTCCAGCAGGAAAGAACTTGGGTAGTTCTAAGTGAGAGGCTGAAAACCCCCGAGGACACTTCTCTAAACTTGGAACGTGAAGTAAAGGAAGAGAAAGTGGTCACTGCAACTTGGCAGATGAAGAATTACAGATAAAACCCCTCTCTCTTCCAAGAGATCAAGGGCAGCCCTGGGGAGAAGGATTTGGGGGTGCTGGTGGGGGAGAGGCTGGACCTGCCCCAGCCCTGCAAACCCTCCATGCCCTGGGCTGATCCCCCAGTGTGAGGGGGTTCTGTCCCTCTGCCCCCTCAGCTGAGACCCCCCTGCAGAGCTGCTCCAGCCCTGGGAACAGCACAGCAAGGACAGGGAGCTGCTGGAGAGAGTCCAGAGGAGGCACCAAGATGATCAGAGGGCTGGAGCAGCTCTGCTGGGAGAGTTGGGATTGTTCAGCCTGGAGAAGAGAAGGCTCTGGAGAGACCAAACTGTGGCCTTCCAGGACCTGAAGGAGCTACAGGAGAGATGGAAAGGGACTATTTCCAAGGGTCTGGAGTGGCAGGACAAGGGGGAATGGCTTCACACTGACAGAGTAGGTTTAGATTAGATATTAGGAAATAATTCTTCCCATGAGGGTGGGGAGGCCCTGGCACAGGTTGCCCAGAGAAGTTGTGGCTGCCCCTGGATCCCTGGAAGTGTCCAAGGCCAGGTTGGACAGGGCTTGGAGCAACCTGGGATAGTGGCAGGTGTCCCTGCCCGTGGCAGGGGGTTGGAATTACGTGATCTTCCCACTCAAACCATTCTGTGATTCTCCAAAAGGCAGCCTCTCTTCATCAGTTTGTGCCAGTTTAAGTAAAGTCCCTAAGTCACTCCCCCTTGGTAGTCCATGCCCAGCAGAGCCTGCTGAGGTGCCCTCCCAAAACAAGCATCACAGCTGAATGCCAAGGTTGTGAAATAATTACTGCCCTGTGAATCTGAGCAGCTACTTGCAGCTCTGCAGCTTTATAAACAGGAAGTGTGAAGCTGTGCATTCATACCTGCTTTCATCATATGACAGAGCCCTAAAGCCATCAAATACTGGCTGGCATAACAAGCCTGGCTGTATAATCTAGACTGTCTCCACAGTGGCTCCTATTCATCCTGATAGCTGGAAAAAAAGGCTAAGAGAGATCTGGGCATTTTCATCACATGCCTCTGAAACTCAGAGCTCCACAGACAGAAAGACACAGGTTTATCCCCCTAAAAAACAACACATTCTGAAGAACCCTCACCTCCCCATAATATTCAAGCACTGCTTTTCAGTTATGATAGAAAATAAAGTAGAACAACTTCCTTCTTGGAATACAGAGAGAAGAGAATAAAGCACTAAAATGGTTCCCTGATCGTTTTGCCTAAAAATGCATCCGGGATCTAAGAAGTTAATTTTATAATTTGGAGCAATAAAAAGCAGTTTTCCATGGGCTCAAGGGCTGAGTCCATGGATTTGTCACCACGCTGAGATGGACAACCTCAAATAGATGATTATATATTTGCACAAGTTTTCCATCATCCCTCTGTCAGATTTATTACATCTGTACTGGAGGATGTTAATGATCAGACACCAGATATATTTGCCTTGATTTAAATAAAACAAATGTAGCTATTTTTCAAATTCAATCAAGGCACAAGAGGTCATTAACAAGATTTATCCTCTGCCCATCACACAACATTAGTCATTACTGGCACACACACTAAAACCAACCTTCTTGTGGATTAAAGTGGGTTTTCATGGCTTTGATGGGCTTGGAGTCCTCCAACCGGGACCACCTTCGAGATGCACAATGAGGAGGGAAACTGCCTTCAAAAATGACTATTTCATGACCTCTCCAGAGGCAAAACCTGTGGAACTGATACACCTGCCAGTTTTGCCTCACCATTAGCCAGCATTTTACATTTCTGATCGACAGCACTGGTTTCCTGCTTTATTTTTGCTCTTTTTCTCCCTGTGCACAAACCCAAACCCAAAGAAATGGATTCAGCAGCAGCCACTCATCCCTCCAAGCCCCTCACTCCCTGACCACTCTGACGCTGGGGCACTTCCCTTTCTCCCACCCTGCACACAAAAACTCCACCTTGCTTCAAGCAGAAGGAAAACTCTGCCTTCCCCTGCAGCCCCAATCTGACAGATCCATGATTATTCACTGACATTTCTGGTGTTTCAGCTGTCACCTGACTCAATATTCGGCACAGATAAGCTGGGACTGGCTTGAGTTAGACCTGCTCTAAGCAGCATTCACAGAAAATTTGGCCACACATTCTATAGTTTCATAACTTTCAAGCACCTTGGTGGATTTCTGTTCAGTCTGTGATTATCCTCCAAAAGTTACTGAGGCAGAACACATCAAGAGTCACTGGAAAATACAGTCCTTAGGGATCTCAAATAAACTGGCCACCAACACCACACAGACATCTCCTTTCCTGGAGAATACTTATTAAAATATTCTATAGGTAACACAGTGCAGGAGCTGCTGGGATAACAGAGCAGTAATAAAATACAACAGTGTTGGAGATAATACAAAAGTCATAAAAAGTTCTTCCTTTTATGAAGTTTTAGTGGCCCAACAAAAGCACTTTTAAGGAACTGGGTGTCAAGACTGGCAGCAGAACAACTAAAAATAAGGTAGATTTTAGAGCACCACCTCCTTGGCCTAAGGCAAGGCCTAACACCAAGCAATTCCAGACATCCTGATGGACAGAGGGGCAGGAGAGGAGTGGAAATGTTGGAAAAGGCACCAAACCAAAACAGGACCCTGCCTGACTTGCAGCACTGCCCTGGGAAGAAAATTGTTGTTGGAGCTCAGGACGAAGCAAAAAGCAACAAACTCACCAGCCACAAGACCAGTCTGTGCCATCACAAACTGAGTTTGACACGATAACCAACAGTTTGATGGTGTTTGGAACAAAGCACTTCTTCCTTCACCTCCTCCCAAAGAATCCCTCCTGGGAAGGAGCTCTGCAGGCCCAGGGAGGGCTCTCCCCACAAGAGCAGATCCCACAGCAGCACCCACAGCAGCCCCTCTGGCTACTGGAAATAAATGACCACGAGTGGCAAAAGTCATGAAAAGAGATGTCTGAAGAAGCATCCCTTCCTTTCCACTCCCAAACTGCACAACCAGGCCTGGATCTCGGGGAGACCAACGTGGCTCCCTGGGACCTGCACTGGTGGACACAAGACAAGCCCAGGGTGCCCATCCTGAGAAAAATAACCCAGCAGCACAACCTCAAGTCCCAGGGTGGAAAAGGCCACCAACAGCAGCCTGCTGTCACACTTTCATCTCCTCCAGCAGAAGTTACATTTTAGCTACAGTTATTTATATTGTGAGCCTTTAACCACAACAAGCCTCCTCACCTTCACAGCCTTTGCTGACTCCCAAAATGGAATTGCAGTAAGTAAAACTGTTGGTCATTATTTTCTAAGAGCAGCATTTATCCAGGTATTCTGAACAACTGAAATTAAAACTGGTGCCTCAAAAATATGATCACCACATTCTGAATCACTACAAGCATGGTTAACCACTACTGATTACCCAGAAAGAATTCAGAACCTGTACAACATCACCTAATATAAAACTTTCTCAGCATTTATCTACCAGACACCAATGTTAGAGAAAGCAGATCTAATCAGAGATAAATAGATTTGGCTTTCTTTTTTTTTAATGTTTGTGTTTATCCATTATCTCTGTTTGTGTCCACAGAAATGCCCCAAGTACCAGGACAGTTCTGTGCAAGTAAGAAACAGTCTAACAAATAATGTTTTGATAACTAGCCTGTTTTATACACACAATGATTCACTGGTTAAGTAAACAACATAGTTATTTAGCAAAACATCAATTTATAACAGAGTGCCTAAAACAACCTTTCTGTTCTCCTACAGAAAAACAGTATTAAATGTCTCATATAGAGAAGAATAACATGAAATAAAATAACAACAAAGGAAAACATTATATTCACTGCGCAGAAATAATTTCAAATAACTTTTTAACAGATCAATCTTATTAATTATGGAACATCCAGAGCAACTTAAGGGTTTGAAGCATTTAAATCTCACGTTAAAATTCAAACCACTCGTTTTTTCTTATTTATGAACTTTGAAATACACATTTTGACCAAATGAATGTATTTTCCACCTAAGAGCTTATTTCAAACTCTTCCTGGTATATTCAACTTCACACCTCTACCAAGCTGCATTTGTGACTCCAGCTCCTCTAAAAATACACGCACCAAAGCTTTTAAGGACTTCCTATACTTTCACTAGCAGTGAAATTCTTCAGGGCTGTTACGTTTAAAACATGTAACGTGAGTTTGAGTCACATATTTGTTTCTCCTCCTTGACAGTACGTTGCTCCATTTCCCACCGACATGGCATCCCCTCAGAGGCCCCCACCAGAAAAAAAAAAAACAAAACAAAAAGAAATAAAAAAAACCAGAAAATATTTCATAAAAATCCCCTTTCACATCAAATTGTTTCTCTTTCAATTAACACCCAGCGGTTCCACCCAGCTCTCCCTTATCACTCCTGGCATGCCTCTCACAGAAAGGGCAGCCATAGATTGGCCTGAGCTCGTGGATTTTATCAAGGCTTTCCCTATCAAACAGGTGAGCTGCTTTACCTGCACTGCACCCCGGGAACGCACGACGGGGCAACAACCACAAACACCTGCCCTGCCTGCAAACCATTCACTGCCGAAAATTCCCGTCCCTCTTTGTCCTTGGACTTGGCTATCCCTTCCAGAGCCAGGGAGCTGCCAGGGTGTAGCTGCTGTCGCCTTGGAGCCCTGCAGCTGCGAGCATTCACCATTCAGCTTGTTTATGTTTTCCCCTCGCTGCGTTCCTCTTTAAATTCTCCAGGAGGGCTCTGGAAACGGGGCTGGAACAGCGACACGGATCCCAAAAAACCCCGCACACGCCACATCCACCTCCCCACCCCGGCGGCTGCAGATGCGCGATCCCCGGGCACGGGGGGAAGTAAACACGAGGGATGGGAGAGCCGGGAGCTGACGGACAGCCCTGTCACACCGGGATGGCAGCATTTCCCGATTTATCCAGGGGGAGAGAGCCGGCGAAGCGGCAGGGAAAGGGAAAGGCCGGGCCGAGGGCGGCGGGAGGGTCCTGGCGGTGGGGACGGGAAGGGAGGAGCGAGGGGGGGGGGGCCTTCCGCGGTGAAAACGGGGGGAGGACACCGAAATAAATAGATGGAGAGACACGCTAAATAAATAGACGGACAGATAAATAAATAAATGACGGGGTGTGGGAAAGGGGGGGCGAAAGGGGGCGGGGAAGGAGCCCCGAGGGAGAAGCCCGAGCGGCGCAGAGTGCCTCCGCGCGGGGTCCGTCATGGAAGGTGCGCCTCACCGCCCGCTGCCGGGGGGCAGCGCGGGGGAGGCCCCCCCCTAAACAACACACACACCACCCGCACCCCCGCCCTCCCCGTCCCGCCGCGCCCTCCGCCCTCCGCAGCGCCTCGGTCGTAGGCCGAGGAAGCCGATGCGGGACTCCTTGGGCGGCCCATGGTGCCGCTCAGTCCATGGCCGCGCGGCGGGCGCCCGGCGAGCCGCTACCGACGGACGGGGCGGGGAGGGGCGGAGGGCGGGGGGGGGGGGAAGAGGCGAGGAGGGGCGGGCCTGCCGGGGGGGCGGGGGAGGAGGGCAGGCCGCGGCGCCGCCCCGCAGCCTCCTCCATGCGGGTCCACGTGGGCCCGGAGAGCGAGGGGAGGGGGGGGAGGAGCGCGCGCCGCGTCACGTGGCGGCGGAGCGGGGGCGCGCACGGCGCGCGGGGCGGGGCCGCCATTTGGTCGCCGGCGTGAGGGGAGGGGGCGGAGTCGCCGCGCGCGTCGTCTCTTTCGGGCGGCACCGCCCCCCCCCCATTCTCCCCTCAGCCCTCGGGGGGTCCTGAGGCGGGAACCGGGAGTCTGATGGTTCGGGTCCTGCCTAAGGTTCTGTTTCGGCCCAAGCGGCCTCAGAGGAAGGGCCCTGTGAGGAGGTGGGAAGGGTTTTGCTGGCGCTTCTCTCTCTGTCTCTCTCACAATTTTTGGCGCTTGCGAAAGTGGCGGAGCTTCCCGGGGAGACCGGGGAGGAAAAGGCTTCGGGGCACGGGAGGAACGGCCTCAGCACGCTGTGGGAGGGTGAGCTCCCTCTAAACCTTCCGGGGAAGGGGACCCTCAGACTGCTCAAACCTCACTGGGGGACCAGCCCCTTGAACCTCACAAGGCCCTCAGCCCTTCAAACTTCACAGGGGGATCAGCCCTTCATCCCCCTCAGACGTCGCGGGGAGATCAGCCCTTCATCCTCCTCAAACCCCACAGGGAACAGCCCTTCAGCCCGTCAAACCTCACAGGGGATGATGGTTCTCCTCAGAAAGTCCTCCAAGGAGCAGGGCTGCGACCACAGGGTGACAGTAGGAGTTTCCCATTCCATTAAAATGCCTTTTCACTGTCTGAAACAGAAACTCGTGCTGAATGGTAAAAGGATCAAAACCACCTCTGCCCTTTGCTGTTCTCCAGCGTGTTTGCTTTTAGTATTCAGCCCAGCACTGACACAGAATGGGAGGATTTCCCAAATGGCTTTGTTACAACATTAAGCCTGGTAACCTACCCTGGGTCGCTCCTGAGTAGAAAATAAGGAGCTTGAAAGAAAAACATTGATTTCCAAGGGCGGCCTGTTCCAAGGATTGTTCCTGCACTGAAACAAAGCCTGTGAAAACACCGGTTGCCAGTCATTCCCTAAGTTACTGTTTCCACAGGGAATGATCCTGCCACATCAGAGCTGCGGAAAGGTCACGCCGCAGTTACTTTCTCGCTGATGTAAGTTCGTGCGTAGGTATTTTTATAGCAAACATTCCAGACAAATTTCATATCTGATATGCAAAGCCAAGAATGCTGCTCGCAGAGACAGGGAGCTCGAAGGCCAGATTTCTCCTCATGTGACCCAAGTGCAAAGACACAACAAATGAAATAAGTTTTGTAAAGCCTCCTTATATTTTTTTTTTCCCTGCCGTCATTTGAAATGTTTATTGTCTTAGATTTGTGACACATAATTATTCAAGAAAAAAATCTGCTACTTTTGCCTCTCTGGAATATATGGACTATGAGGACGAGGGGGAGAAGCTTAAGTGATTTTTAAAAATATAAACAAAACTAGTGGAAACATATTTCACCCACCAGCCACTTGTTAGGCATTTATCATTTAAAGAGTAAAGGTAAGAGAAAAGGTAAATGTAAAGGTAGGAATAAGAGGATTTAAGCTCCCTTGATATATGTCCTCTTATTTCCATGTTACCTTTACACATCTCTTCTTGATATTGTCCTTCAACAAGTAGCTTTCAATTTAGATAAAGTCTTTAAAATATTTGAGAGAATAACAGTACCCCTGTTTGTAGCATGAACAACCCTTACTCTCAGGCAGCAGAGATTACTAGGCAGTATTGAGGGTTTATTGACAACTGGTTCCCTTGCTAAATCATGAAAAAAATGAATGGTTAAAATTATAATTACAAATCAGATCCTGCCACCAGCCTAAAGTCACAAGGAGCTGACTTGGTACCAGTGAGGAAGCAGAAACCTCTAGTGAGGAGTTCCTTCCTCTAGAGGAAGGAAAAGGGATTGATGGTTCATAATAATGGTTAGCATTTCATATTAAAAAAATTAAAAAACTCTTTCCAGAATGCTTAAAAAATATGTGCTTCCTTAAAACTTGCTGCTTTTCCCAGTTTCCGAGACTCACCCTGCATTTTTGTATGACATTCTAAAAGAGCCCGACCACAGGGACACCTCTCACGTCCCAGAGATACAAACCATGTCTAACAACCAGCAGAATTCTGTTTGAAGAGTACTTTAAAATAATTTACTGGACCCGTTGTATGCACCAAATTTAATAACAAAGATATTCTGGAGTGGAAAGTCGGGCTGGAGGCTCCTGGTGGCAGTGCCTTTGCTCAGATTAAATCAAGCATGTTCTCAAAGGCACTGGAGCAGGAACCCTGAGCTAAGGCTGCCTGTGCTAACCAAGGATTGGATCTGGCACTAACTTTTTAATGAAGCCTTATTGGGGAGCACAAGGTTGTGGATGTTGCTACTGTTTAAATGCCATGTCAAAGGTAAATCAAATTAAGATGCACCGAGTTCAGACTTGTATTAGATGAATTGGGCTTCTCTGGTGACAGAGAAGTGCTGTACATGCAAATCACATTGCCCACCCGTCCTTTGGATGGCTGGGGTTTAGTTAATTATTCACTAATCACAAATTAATTCCTGAGCACTTAGCAAATATCTTGAAGTGTCTTTGCATCACTGTCAGGTGCCTGTGGCAGAGCAGGTATTTACTGCAGCCCAGGAGCTGCAGGAGCCTCCTCAGCACGGCAGCTGTCACCGGGAGGGGGCTGCAGTCCACAGGGCCACCAGCAACAGGGAAAAGGCCACCTGCGAGGAGAGGGTGTTTGGGGTCACAGCAAAGAGGCCTGAGCTCAGAAGAGGTGAGCCAAGGAATTGTGGAACTGCTGCAGGGACTCAGAAACCCTTCTGAGAAGAGCAGTGTAGGGCCGAGGATTTCCTGATCCCAATCTATGGAAAACAGAAGCCAAAAAAGGCAACTTTGAGGCCCTGCTCTGTCGTTGGGCTCTAGATCTGTGCCTCCCTCCCCCCAAAATCTGCCTCCCCACCCCGGGACATCATTCATTTCATAAGGACTGCTTGGAACTGGACAGACATGGGACAACTTTTACCCCTTCCTGCTTCACAGACAGCCCTGACAGAAGTGCAGCAGAGCACATCCCAAATATTTGGGAAGAGCAGAAGGTGGCAGAGATATCCAGGTGCAATAAGAGCTTTCAGTACTGCAGGCCTGCAGTGCTCAGAGCTAGATGGTTTCACATCTCTCTAATCACAATGAACTGATGGAGGAGAAAAATACCCCAAATCATTGTCTGCCAACCTGATTCTGATTTTTCAGAGGCAGAGGGGAAACACAAAAAGCTTCCTCAAAGAGCAGCAAAACTACACTTGCAAATTGAAACTGCTGCCACATTTTCCATGAAACAAGTGGTTTAGAGTAGTAGCAGAGGGTGACGTTTGTTACAGATTTATATAAACTAGAGGGGAATAAGAAAGGGAACAGATTCTTACCAGGACACCCCTATTGTTGTCATATAAGGTGTACTCCCACACTATTGCCAACATGGGGTGAAATACTGTGGGGGGAAATTAAAAAGTTAATTTAATTTTTTTTTAATTAAGTTACATTGAATTTTAATAAACATTTCAAAAGAGAGAAAATTTAAAAAGAGAAAGGTAATAATTCTAGGATCCAGTTTTAATAGAAGATAAGAAAATGAAGTCTTATCTTCTTCTTTCTCAGGAAGCCCCACTCTATTTTATCCAAATTTGTGTTTATTTTTTTTAGCCACAAACAGTCCAACTGCATTTCTGCAAGCACAGCAATCACCCCCCTGGCTGAGGGGCTGTGCTTCCAGGCAGGCAGGGCTGCAGGGGGGTGTAGCCAGGGAGGAAGAGGGTTGGGATTTTTTTCCCACGTTTCCAGCACGAGGACACTTCTCTTTCCCCCCCTGCCCCAGAGATCCCCTGCACTCCCCTGACCTGAGCAGCTGCCCATCCCCACGCCCCCTGGCACAGCTGCCTGTGCCCCGACAGCCAGGCCTTAGCCTGGCACCCTCCCCTGCTCCTTCCTGGCACCTCAGCCCCTGGTTTTTCCTGCTGAGTTCCAGGCAGGGCGGGGAGGCAGGAGGGACCAGCCCATCCCCGTGTCCCAAGGGCTGAGCTGCAGTGCCAGCACAGCGTGGGGGTGCCAGGCAGGAGTGACAGCCCTGCTCTGCACACCCCCAGTGCCACACAGACCTGCAGCCCAGGGTGTGGCAGAGACGGGCAGGGGCACAGCAGTGCCCGGGAAAGGACAGCAAGGGAAGTGGGAGCATCCCACAGGCCTCACTTGAGCTGTGGGCTCCCTCTGTTTAGTTCTGCCCCCCCCTTTATAACAGAATTAATTACTATTTTTGCTGAGCCACTTCCCCCTGGTTGTTTCTGCCCAGGGAGCCCGTGCCAGGTTTGAAGCCACCCAGAAGTGCTGCTCACATTACTGCTCAACCCATAACTTCAGCTCCTCTTATTAACAGTGGTATCCACACAGCCCAGGGAAGGGGTCACGTCACACCCAGAGCTATTTTAGGGTCTGTGGGTAAGGGATCCCCCACTTTTCCTGCAGTTGCCTTTGAAAGACACAGAAAAACACCATAAGGCTCCCTCCACTCTCGCTGTTCTCTTGAGCAGAGCTTCCCTGTGCGTGGAAGGGTGGCACAATCCCACTCGAGGCCCACAGAGAACAGGAAAAAAAATCCCTTTTTTTTTTCTCCTTCCCAGACTTTGCTGCTGTTCCTCCACCCCAGAAGCACCGAGGGGCCACAGCTCACGACAGTCCCGAGGTGAGCGTCACGCGTCAGACATTCCCACAAACGCCACGTCCTTCCCCATTTTCTGTCAACCTGTTTGATTGGGCCGTGCCCAGGGAACGTGTGACAGAATTAATCATCCTGCTGGGCTGCACACCGAGGGAAGGGAGCAGCTGAGCTCTGGCAAGGCTGTTGTTAGCACTGAGAAACTGCGACAAAAAAGAGGCAGACTGCAAGCCAGACGTGTGTCAGTCACCGAGTGAGACACGCTGTGATTTATCAACAATTGACGGGAAGGTGGATCTCCCATTTCAAAGTGTTGTCTCTGTGTGGATTAAGAGTAGTATCTGTCATCAGGAAACAATGGGAAAAGAAATATGTTTGATAAAAGCAATCCCGTGCTCTCCCGGAGACAGAAACCGCTGTGGCGCTGGAATGGAAGTAAAGGATTGCTCTGCAAGTTCCATCCCGGGCAGCAAAAAGAAAATGTGTTGTGACAAGAGGAAGTGCAAATAATTAATAACAGAGGATCAAATGAAAGGAGTGGCTTTGCAAGGAGTGACTAATGCTGAGTGTGTTCCAGCAAAGCCCGGGTTGCACTGTGGACAGAGGAGCTCTCTGGCCCGGGCGCACAGCGGGCAGGGCCCCGGCCCCGCGGCTCCACGGGGCAGCTCCCCTTTCTAAGGCAGGGCTGCTTTTCCTCTGAGCTCCCCAGCTGCTGCACACGGGGTCCCCAGCACTGCAGCACTCTGGCTGTTGTGTACACAGAGAGCAACACCAGAGCATCAACCATGGAACAAGCTCGGGAGCGCTTTGCCAGCAGCTGATTACAGTGGGAAGTGCATCTCAAAGCAGCAGGGCAGCAGAGTAAAACAAAAACCACGGAGCCAGTGCTGCCCTGTCCTTTGGCACATCCTTGTGCTTCCCTTAATTCTGCCTCAGAGCTTGGTAGGGAAGGCCAAAGCTTCTTATTTGCTAATTAAGGTTCCACCCAATTCAAACACCCAACAAAGGACATCTCCAAACAGAGGAACCTGCCAGCCCTCCTGGCCCTGCCAACAGGCTGATGTCTCAGTTCAGTGCTCTCCCAACACAGAGAGTGAAAGAGCCCTGGACAGTGGCAAATCCAACTGTGTGCACACACACATTGTTGTGCTGGCACACAGCTCTGATTGGGATCCAAAGGCTCCAGCTCCCTGGTTTTGTTGTGCACACTCCAGACACCCCACAGACAGGGCTAAAACAGAAAGACATTGAAACAACACAGCCCTATTTTATGGTGTCAAATGGCTAATGACAGTAATTAAGGATTTAAAAGGCCTTTATCAAGGGGCATTATCTAAGATACCATCATGCCTGTAATCAGTCAGGGAAGAATTGCTTGATCAAGCCAAGAAGGCAACAAAAATAGCCCAACCTCTTGCCATCTGCTCCAGCCACCACATCCCACCCCACTGCCTGAATGCAGCAGTGAGTCACAACAGGACACAGATGAGCAGGTTGTGTCCCTGTCATTTCAGCTGAACGTGCAGGGGCTGTTGAAGTGTTCCAGTGGGCTCCCAAAACAAAACCTGTGTCGTTGCTGGACCAGTAGCTCCAACAGCATTTTGCCTTCCCCCTTTTGTGGATTCATTGTGCCTGTGCAGCAAGGTAAAGCATTAGAGGTTAATCAACATTTTTGCCTACTATATTAAGTATTTGCATGGGTATTTATTTTGTAAAACATACTGTTAAATGATCCATAAAAGCCTTTGGGTAGAAGTCCAGCTACTCCTAGAAGAGCTTTTGGCCTAGCAGCTCTTTTCAGCTACTGTAATAAAAATTAGGCCTGGGATATGGAGTAGACTCTTGAGCAGATTCTTTGCAACAGAAGACAAGTTCAGAGTCAATGGAGGTTGCCAAATTGTCACAGTTTGAAAAAGAAAATTGGTACATTCAAGGAAGGAGCAATTTGAAGTTCTTATAAAACACTTGGACACCACGATGATGGGCAAAAGTTTCTCCACTCATTTTGCTGCCTCTTATCACTTCCCAGCTGTTTCTTCCACTCTCAGGTAGTTTCAATTTACCCTTCTATTTTTACCCACACAGTTTGCTAACAGCCTTGGAGTTGAGATTCTGCTGGCTTTAGTGATGAGGTGCCAGCTGTGCATCCCTGCAAACTGCTGCATGGACGACCTTGAAATCTTCTGGAGATGCCTCTAAACATCTCCCAGAGAGCATCTCTCTGTTTTTAGCATTAGAAATATATCACTTTAGAGCATCCAGAGCGTTGTGCAGACGTTTGCCAGGCTAATGCCAACCCAAATCCCTCCCCTCCCAGCCTGTACCCTGTCATTGTCAAAGGAACAGCTCCTCCATCCCACTGGAGCCAGCCTGGGGAGTTCTTTTTGCTTCCTTCTCTGCAGGAATATTAAACCAGAATGAGAATAAAGATAGCTGTTAATTTTATGTCACAGCAAGAAAACTGAAGGTCTTCAGATCACACTTTTCTCCTCAGTCTTTTAATTGCAAAATTATACTTCAAGGTTTGACACGAGTTTCTCACCTCCCTATTTTCAAGCTCCTAGCAAACAAAACCAGACAAAGACACTTTTTCCCCCCCCTACTCTGCAGAGCCTGCACAATGCTTTAATTTCAAAGAGCTGAAATATTGCTAATTACCAGTATATTCTAACAAAACTTGTGATTTTACAGAGAGCTGTGTCAAACCAAACCAAATTATAGGTCCGAACATGCCAATCTTTTCATCGTTCTCACCAATTCCCTTTGTGGTTTGTGTGCCCTCCCAACATGTGTCTTCCCAGGTTGTTGGAGCCCCTGGCTGGCACTGCTCAGCTGCTCCATAATTATTCCTCACACCAGAGACAGCAACAAGGCATTCACAGCACACTCTTCTCACATTTTCTTTAAACATTAGCTACAATAACAGGAATAGAAAGTGGAGATTCCGAGGCAGGAGACACGGGAATCTGGGTGGGAACAGATAACCAGAAGAATTTTTTCTAGGAAAAAAAACACACTGAAGGGGTGAAAAAAAGATCCTTTCTGTTTTTGGATAAGCACTAGTCTAGACCATGGAATACTCCCACTTCTAGATATGGTGCTTAGTAACCTGCTCCTAATTTCCAATTAAAGGTTAATTAAAATAACGGGAATACTCCCTAAATAAGTTACAGTGTGACTTCCCGTGATCCTCTCCCAGATCCCACACTCTGTCCCTTTGCCATCAGACTCACCTGAACTCCACAGGGCTTTGTCCAGTGGTGTCCCACGACCCTTCCCTGGCATCCACCATTCCCTGCAGCCACCCACAGCCTCTTCCCCTTGGATTAGATCCCACCTTCCAAGATGGAACTGCCTGCCCTGCCTCTGGAGAACACCCAGCACCAGGGGAGCTGAGCATCCAGAGCCCCAGCTGGGAACTGCACAAACAATAAATCATCAAAACCCATTTTTTTTTTTGCTGCAGATTAATGTTATATAAGTTACTCCAGCCATAAACTATAAACAGCATAAAATGCACTTCTTTGCATTCCAGCGTGTTGGGGGAGATCATAAAAGCACTTAATATATTATTTAAGCCATTTAAGGGAGATGGCACAAGTGCTGTAATTAGCAACAGTTCTCCAAATCCCCATATGCCAGACAAAGGATCACATTCAGCATTTCCAGGCTGGTGGGAGGGAATCAGAACATCACAGAAATTAAATGGCACACACTGCTTTTTTTCCCCCCTCTGCCAATCTCAGCAGAGCCTGTGTCTCACTCCAGCCTCCCCCCTGCACCATCATGCAAGAGACTCAAACCATCCCCTAAAGAAGATTGGTCTTTTTGGTCTCATTATTTGAAGCATAACAGGGTGTTGAAGGCTTTAAGAAAGAGAAATGAAACCACTTCTCCTGGCAGTGACCTTCTGCAGGCTGGAGGGGAAATTCCTTGCTTTTTCCTTTTAATAAAACCAAAACCAAAAGAAAACCAAAACCAAAACCTGAACTTCCTCTGGAAAATCCATGGACTGAAGTGTTCAGTGGAAGTTTCCAAGCTCTCCAGTCCTTGGTGCCCAGGGGGTCAGGCCCAGGGCCAGAGCAGGAGGGAGGCAGGATGGGCACGCAAAGGGCACCGGTGACAACGGAGGGACAGGGCCTGGCCAGTGCCAGCAGCCTGAACTCACCACCTCGTGCCACCCCAGCACTCACCACGTGCCCAGAAGCCTCAGCCCAGCCTGGTGGCACCACTGCCCTGGCAATTATCCCAGTGTGACACTCCTGTGCCAGGAACAAGATCACTGGGGGCAGGTGACAAAATCTGCCACAGGAACAGGGAGAGAGGGAAGCTCGAGAGGCTCTGCCAGGAAGGGAGGCTCTGAACCCCAGGGTGCCCTGACTGCAGGAGGGGAGACTCCTGAGGCAGGGGGGTCTCCTGGCTCTGGGGCCCACTTGCTCTGACCAGTTGTTACTTCCCATCCTCTTCCCACGCACAGATACAACATGGAAAAGGTGTTTCCCCAGTGAGCCCTTCAGAGAAGAGCTTCAAGACTGGGAAGGGATAACAGGACAGGACAACCCCTTCTGGTGGCCTGACATTTGGTTTCTCTGTATTGCAGGGAGAGGAAAATCCCTTTGTTCTTCTACAGCTTTTCTTATTTTTGCATCGTCTCTCCCTCATTTCTTTTTGTTGCTCCCTGTGTGGGCTCCAGTTTGACTTACCCAGCTCTGTGCACATCTCCCTGCTCCCCTGCCATCCCCTGTCCTGTTCCCTGGGCAGATGGGAACCAGTCTCCTCCTTTTCCAGGCCTCTCTGACTCACTGCTGGCCTGGGGGATAACCTTGTTAGGGAGGGGAAGTGAGCAAGGCAGATATCACCCAGGGAGCTCATATTATGGGATCCAAAAAGTTAATAGAAGTCAAGTAATTTTCACTATGGAGAGATAGCCAACTTGTTATACCAGTGGCACCAAAGGGATGGGCTTATTAACATCTCATTAATAATGCCTATTTCAATTTGCATAAAAACTTATGAAGCACAATAAGAAGAAAAGCCTTTAACTATCTTGTTTCTCACAGGGTGCACGTTGCAAAGTGTGGAGGAAGCTGATAATGCTCTTTCAGTTCCTGAGGACTTCAAGCAGCTTAAAAAAGTTTTTTGACATGAGCAAACACCATCAATAAGCTCATGAAGAGCTGGCTGAGAAGCCAAGGACAACACTTACCAAAAAGCAGCTCCTGTGGCATGTTGAGATGCCTCTGACAATGCCACATAGAAACAACAGCTGGCCCAAATTCTCCTTCACATCTCTTCCCCTCAGACAGGTTATTAACTTGAGCTGTATTTATCTGCAGGGAGAAGACAGGTCTTTGGTTGGCTGTGAAAGTCTTCGTCACCCCCAAGCAACAGGAAAGGAATTTCCAGGTGGAATTAGCAAAGCCTCCACCCCTAGAGTCCAAGCAGTTGCTGAGTATCACTGATCATTCCATCAAATGGAGCATTCACCACCCCCCTGGTAAGAACAGGTTATTGGAAAACATTCCTCGTTACAATTCCTCTTTGGCATCACATTGCAAGACATCTGGCACTGATGGTTGGAGTTTGTGTTTAACTAAACCACATGGACAGGCAGGTGGTTTAAGTGTAAAGCAAAATACCTGTATATTTATCTGCCTTTATCAGCTCTCCTTCCTGTGATCTGAGAGTAAATAAATACCACATCAGCTGCCTGCACGTACCATGAGCACCCAGATCCATCCCATCCCACGTGGTAATGGTGCTAAATCTGCCCAGAGCAGCAAATTACAAACAGCAGCACACCCAGAGCATCTTCCCAACTGCTTCCTCTCTGGCTCCCTGCCTGCTCTGCACTGCAAGACTTGGGTAATGTTTGCACTTGCACAGCTCCTGGAAGATGAAGACACTCAAATACAGAAATTAATATTCACAGGAGAGCTGTCAGGGGAAAGGGGAGCCTTTTCCCCGAGGTGCACTGTTCCAGTACAGTGTGTTTGACTGGCACCCTCCTTGCCTTCCCAGGGAGAAGCAGGAGATGCATAATCTGTTTGTACTCTTCCCCATCCAACTAGAACACCCTTTCAAAGGACTCCTGCCATCAGCAGGCAATACAATCCCACGGATTTACATGGCTGTGGTCGGTGTTACGCCACCTTCCAACAGGAGAGGGTTCAGAGCAGGAAGCAGAGTTGTGTTCCAGAGGAGAGGGGGAAGCAGGACAGCCACAGCCTTGGGAGGGCTCAAAGACACATCTCGTGTCTGATCTCACAGCAGTGAACCAGGCTGATGGACAACTTCTAAATCCAGGGAGAGCCTCAGAGGAAGCCTGGCCAGAGAAGTCCATCTGTGCCTCCCACTTGTATATTCCTGGCTTTGGCTGAGCTCTGAGCGCCGCGGACACTGAGAGGTGGAACAAAGCCTTGGGTTTTCAAGGGGAACTCAAGGCCTTCTCAGTCCTCTGAAAGGCAAAGTGTACACATGATAAGCCAAGAGAGCCATTCCATGCTGCAGTCACATGCTGTGTGGAAGCTGTAATCTCACAAGGACACAGATATGGCCATGCAAATATGGGTTATGCCTGTGCTAACAACCAGCTTCTGTCCCCAGAGCTCCTGAGTGGCCTCTAATCTGGCTGCTAATGCAGGTGAAAGCTCGTGCTGAAGAAGCTTCATTTCTCTCGTGCTCCCATTAGCCAGGAACCTGCTGCCCTTCATCCCCTGACTTGAGAGGTGAGGACATAAAATGGCAACTTCTGGGATTACATCCTTGGAGGTGAAAAGGAGAGGAGCTGCCCCAGAGGGGACGGATGTCACCATTGCAGGCAGCAGGAGCAGCAGGAGGGCGGTTGGTGTTGGGAAACCAGCTGCATTTTCAACATCCCCTTCAGCCAAACCACCTCTAAGAGTCCTCCCAAGAGCCAGGCTGAGGCAGCCCAGCTCCAGCCAGCTGTGCCATCCCACTGCTTCCCTCTGCAGAGCTCACCTTGGGTACAGCAACAACACCCTGGGCAATCCCAGCATGGGCTAAACGAGCTGTAAACCCACCTCAGATGGTCCAAGCAAACCCAACTGCACAGTGGGAGCAGGGAATTGCCTTTGCATCTGCCCAGCACCGGCCTGGGAGAGGCTCCTGCACCCAGAGCTGGCAGCAGAGTCTGAGACAGGGGGAGGAAGAAAGCAGACACAGGAGGGAAAAGGCTGCAGACATCTTGAGGGGAGGGCCTGTCTCTGTGGATGTTTGTCACTGTGGAATTCAATCATGGGTAAAGGCCAAACTTCCCTCAGACAGCCTGAAAACAAGGTCCTGTCTCTGTCTGCAGACCCAGCAGTGGGTCCTTCCCAAGGTGACACCTGCCCAGGGCTCTGGGCCCCAAAACCACCCAGAGCTCAGCCCAGAGCCCGGGGATCCCCCCGAGAGAGGGGCCTTTGTGCAGCCCTGGGCACGGCTCTGGGTGCCAGAGGAGACCTGGCACAGGAGCCCAGTGGGGTCCCAGCTGCAGCAATGACACTGATTGTCCAGGGACACAACAATGGCACTTGTCTGACCGGGCAGGCCACCACCAGCCCAGTGTGCTTCCCCTTGGGAAAGCATTTCGCCTGGAAGTGAATTCCCAAAACAAATGCCTTTAACTCCAAGCCTTTGCAGACTTCCTGCTGGCAAGGGCAGTTTATTCATTCCAAAAAGGAGAGCTTTAAAAGAGATGTCACCCAGGAGAGATCTCACTGCTGTTGGCTTTCACCATCATCTGGGAAGGAGGCAACCTTGAATTCCCATTGAGGTCTCAACTCCAAGCAGCTCCCTGAAAACACCCAGGGTGCAGCCCAAGGTCCCTGTTCCCCATCAAATGGGACCATCCCCAGCTCAGGGCAGAGCTTCCCCACAGCACTGGCTCAGCAGGGGCAGGGGGAGAGCTGAGAAAGACCCATCTTGGACTTGCTGGTACAGAAGCTGTAGAGGGAAACTGTGATTGCCCACCCCAGGAGCTGCACCCACACTCCCTGACAGCCAACCCAGCCCAGCCAGGGCTGTGACTCAGAGCTGCACTTTGCACCCTCAGAGGCCACACTAATCCTGACTGATGCCCAGGGACCGGTGCTGCACCCACTGCAGGGGCAGACCCTGAGCCCCAGAGATCCCACCAAGCTCCCACAGCTGCAAACAGAGCAATCCTCTGAGGGAGCAGGATGTCAGGAAGGGAAGGACTTCTTTTCCTACACACTTCAGCATCTTCTAAAAGGCAACATAAGCTGGTGCTGAGGTCAGTTATGTAAGTGCTGCTTTCCAAAGGAGGAGTGGAGGAGTTACCTACACAGGGGAGAACAGCCCTTGCCCCTTTGCAGGAGAAAATATCCCCATCCCCAACCCAGGGAGGTGCACACTCAGTGGCTGAGGGTTTGGGTTTGTCACAGGTCAGCCACAGCCCCTTTGCCACCAATAAAAGCTGCAGACAGAACACCCTGGGGTTACAGTGACCCACAACCACACATTTCCACCTCACCAGTGGCTGCCAGCCCGTGTTTGATTGGTGCCATTAGCAATGGGTGACCATTGCTTACCCTGTAATTTATTAGAGGCAGCATTTCCAAAAGGGACCTAAAGTAGGCACCTAGTTCTTATGGACTTTTAATGAGCATTGAACACCTTCATTAAGCAGCTCTGAAAACCCAATCTGGAATGATTTGGCAGGAACAAAACTGCCCCTGAGCCTCAGGACAGGGTTTGTCACTGGTGGTTTTTTAAAGAGAGGGTGAAAGGTTTGCATGAGCTGGAGGCTGACCCATGGATCTGGCAGTTTGTAGATCACAGAGAAGGACCTGGGCAGCTCAGGGGGGGAGACAACTGTTGTATTGGGCAGAGAAGGCTCCACCATGCAAGACCCTGATCATCTGCACAGACACCCTCCATCAGGACACATTGTGAGGGACTGAACAGTAGAAAGAGTCAGTGGCACCTCAGGTGAGAGAGAGGGAACAAATAAAACCCAGGAGTTTGGCAGAGGCAGCCAAAAAGCAGGACAAGACACTTCTTTCTGCAGCTTTCAGCAGGAGAAGACACTGAGCCCAGAGCTCTGTCCCCTCTCACCCAGCACTGGTGGCACCACAGCAGTGACACTCCCAGCACAACGGGCTCCTGGACACAGACTTTGGCCCTGCATTTCCAGGCACTGGAAGGGAGGTTGGATATCAACAGCAGACTTGCACAGCTTGATCCAACTGCCAGAGAATCACAGGTCACACAGATAATTCCAGCAGAGGCCACGTGGCAACTGGTCCTGCCCAGCACGAGGGTTTCAATGTGCTGCCCACCAGCAACACCCCTGGGCAAGTGAAGGGGCTCCTGTGCAGCCCCCTGAGCTCATGGATCACCCTTTCCATGCTTAGGGAAGAGCAGCTTTCACCTTTATAGGCTTGGGGGAAAAGGAGAAAAGTGACTGGTTCAGGCAAAGCCTGTGTTTGCCAACAACCATTCCTGTGCCTGAGCATCTCCTGCAGAAGGGAAGGAAACTGCAACAGTTCCCTGGGAATTCAGCTCCAAAGGGTTAAAACACACTTAAGCACACTCAGAGCCAACAATAAACATAATCTCCTGAGCAAAGGCTGGGCACACCAGGAAGTTCAAAGGTCCACAAGAAATACACACTTCCAGGAGTTCATTAAAAAATAATTAGAAGCAGGTCTACCAAAAAAAAAAAAAAAGTCAACTAAGAAATTGTTTTGAATAAATTAGAAAATGGGGACAAGCTTGTTGGGTCACTGGGACACTGCCTGCTCCAGTCAAAAGGGAGCTGTGGTCATTTGATAGCTGGCACTGATAAGGCCACAAATAAGTTTGAGGCTGCAGGTTAAGAGCTCTCTCCTGCAGTTAGAGAGACCAGCTACAGTTTTTGCTCTTAGTTTGTGAGGAAACAAACCCATTTATTTACTTTTAAGGCTGCAAAAAGATTCTCCACCGAGGAGGAAATCAAACCTACTGTGAAGAGAAAACCCCAAACACGAATTCCTGCTGGGAGACACTCGAGATTCAGAAAAAGCATTAAAAAAGCAACTGCCAGCTCGGGGAGGCAGGTGGTGACAGGTGCTCCTGCTCCTTAAACCTGGGGAATGGAGCTCCATTTCCAGCACAGCCCTTTCCAGAGGCTTGGGACACGAGCTCTGCTGAGGACAAGCCCCCTCAAAACAAGGACTACGGAGCAAACAACCCCCTAAAACACCTTCCCATCCTTTTGCTCTCCGTAACAACCACGACCAAACCACACAACTCCACATCTTCCTTTCCCAAGGGTGGAAAAAAAGGCAAAGCCCAAGCGGGGGGGGGTGAGAGGAATTAGTCAGGGATGCAGCGGGATGTGCTGGGGCCGAGCTGCCTCCAGAAAGGCCACAGAAGTGACAAATCCCGCCGTTATGTAACGGGTGACAAACGCCTTTTGTTATGCAAGACAAGTGGGAGAAAAAGAAGCATCTTCGCCCTTTGTGGGGAGGGAAGAGCAGGCGGCTCCTGCTCGAGCACAAACAACAGGCTGCGGATCCCGGGGCACCGGCACTGCAGGAACAGATCCCGGGGAAACGCCTCTATTGGGCTGAGCGAGCACGAAAACACGGGATCGATACTGAATTGGTCAGTGAGTGAGGATGTCAGCGCGGTAACGTGGTGATTCGGTGGGTTTTCTTAAGGAGAGAGGCTACAGGGCAGCCATCCCTAGCCTGGCTCCCCAGTCATCTAAAATTAGGGATCCACCTCCCCTTTGCTCCATCCTGGGGCTTTTAGGGTTTTTTAAAAAATTAAAAATTTAAATCAGCATTCACATAATTGAATTAATAAAAATAATAATTAAAGAGCTCCACACATCTGAATTTAAACACTGGTCCCAACTCCTTGTTTTCAGACTTGGTGCAAATCCCAGACCCACTTGGGGATGGAACGCACTTGTCAGCTTGGAGCTGGAACGGGGCATCCTCTCCCCCTGCAATCTGCTGGCTCCTGCAGGCTGCAGAAATCAGCTCCACGGCTTGCTCTGGGGAAGAAATCAGGCTCTGGGCTCTCGGAGGCTCTGCAAGGGTTTGTTTAAAAACAAAAAAATAAAACTAAAAACCCAGCCAAACAACTGGCGAAAGGAACGCTATTTTCCCCTGGGATTACCCGAGGGATGCTCAGCAATCCGCTCCCCATCCAGCTGTGCGGTGCTCCCAGCACTCCCGCGGAGCTCAGGGACCGCCCCGCCGTGCTCCCAGTGCCACACGGCCACAGTGACATCCAGCGGCAGCCACACCGCCCACAGCGACCCGAGCCTCGCCCACCTCCAATGCCTGGGAAATGCCGGGGAAATTCCAGCCCCCTCAGGGTGCCGGGAAGGGCTTGGGCTTGAAAACACAGGATTAGGTGCTGGGTGCCAGCACGGAAGGACAGACACCTCCCAGGTGAGGATTTCACCACTCACCCCTCAGCCCTTTGCTGCTTCCTCCCAACAGCCCCACAGTTGAGCAAGAGCTGTTGCCCAGGCATGAATCAACCTGGGGTGCTTTGCTCACAGAAACATCTCCAAAATTGGGGTTTTGTTCTTTTGTTCGTTTTTTTTAAGCCATTTTGCTGTCCTTCAGCAAAGCCCAGCTCGGTTCCGGGACTCACAGGACGGACACGGCAGCAGCTGTAAATCAGTTGTTGCCTCCTCAGAGACCTGCAGGGACACAGAGAGAGTCACCTCCACCACCCCTGGGAAGGAGGGACAGGTGAGGGCCTGGCACAGCCAGTGTCACACTGTCACTGAGCAGGAGCAGCCTTTCCCTGCTCCCCTCGAGCAGAGGGATGAGCAGGGGGGACGGGATCCGTGCTGGGGCTGCAGCAGTCGGGCAGGGAGAAGAGCAGGAGCAGCTGCTCCAGCACCAGGAGGGAGTGGGGACTGAGACATCCCAGCCAGTGGTAATTAGGGTGTCTCCCCAGAGCAGTGTGGATGTCAAAGCATAGCTGTGGTTTGCCTTTGGGCCCACCCCAGCCAGGCCACACGTGTGTGTTCCACTGCAAAAATGCAGCCAGACCCGTCCCAGGGGTGTTTGGCAGCCAGGCCTGGGAACCTCAAAGGGGGAATGCAGCAGGGATGGTAACAGCCACTGCTGACAGATCAGCTCTGCCACAAACAGGTGCCACAGCCTGCCCAGGGAAGGAGGGTTTGTCCCACACAAGCCTCTTTTCAAGCAGCTGAAGTACAATCACACATCCTGTGGGAGTTCTCACACACTTGGAGCCATCTTGATGTTCATCCCCTTTTCTCCCCAGTCTCTCTCTCTCTGCCCCTAAAAAAGTCCAGTCTGGGCTGTGACAGCTCTGAGGGAGCACTTCAAACCCAAACTGGCAAACTGAGAGTCAAACCCCCAGACAGAGGCTGAGGAGGAGCCCCACAGTGCCCTGCTGGCTGTGGCTCCAGGGATGATCCTCCTCTGCTTCCCTGGAGGAACAGGGAAACCCCCCCAGCCAATTCCTGCACCAGGAAATGCACCCAAAACACAGAGCACGGGAAACACTGGAAACCAGAGCACTTGGAATGGCAGGAACATCCCAAGGGCCTGGGGCTGCTCCTGCCCGTGAGCCTGGGTGGGCCACAGAGCAGCTGCTGTCCCTGGGGATTCCTGAGGACACGGACTTGGGGATGGAACCAGATGTGGAACCCACCCAGCCAAGCCCCAGAGCACAGACTGGGCTCACCAGTGTCACTCCTGCCTTCCACCTGGGGGGTTTTTGTTTCTGAGGTTACCAGACAACATCAAGAGACCAACAGAAAAGACAGAACTTGGTTAATGCAGCATCACCACCTGCACAAAAAGCAGGGAATAAAGACTGTCTCCATGGTTTCCCAAAACCACAAACCCCTGCAATACTTGCAGCATCATAGCAACAAGCTTCAACCCAGCAACATGGAAATTCTGTTCCTTGAAACCACGTGACCTTATTTATTATTATCCTGGAGATTCCCAACAGTTGTGCCCCAGCACTGAGGCTGGATTGGGGCTGTGGAAGTCCCAGACCTACCTCCAGTGCATTGTTCCTTCTGTGTAAACCCCAGTGGAGGAGCAGTGTTTGGAGGAAGCAGCAGCTGATCCTTTCCTTGCTGTGGCAAAAACCCTCTTCAGGGGATTGGGCATTGCTGGGTTAGGGTTGGGCTTGATGATCCTAAAGGTCTTTTCCAGCCTGAATGATTCTGTGATCCTGAAAGATCCTGGCTGGGCTTTGGGGTTGGCCAGACCTGACTGATGGTGGAATCCAGGTTTTAAGGAAACATCAACAGCTTGGTACAGAAGTCCTTTAGTCTCCTAAAAAAACCCCCAAAAGATCCTTCACTCCCACATGCTGAAGCTGGGATGGGTGGGTGGGGCTCAGCTTCTGTCTTCAGGAGAACAGAATATTTCTTGTAGCTGAAGGTAAACCCAGTGTAGGAGCACATGTGGCTGCATCAGAAAAATCCTGTCTGCCCTCAAAGTGTCACACTTGTTTAAGACAGAACTGAGCAAGATTAAAGGCTGCTCAAGACTTGGATTATCCTACAATTTTTCCAGTAGGACATGAGGTGACTTAGAAGTGACAGGAAAGCTCTCCAGGAAAACTGAGCTCTGCCAGAAATAACCTCAGTTTCCTGACCAGGTGATGTGGGCAAAGAGGAAAGATTCACCTTGGAAGGTTCCTGTTCCAAGTATGATCAGAAAACCTTTGGAATAAACCATGGATGCACCAGTGCCCCTCACAGGGATTGCATTTTCCTGCTGTTGGATTTTGGAAGCTGGTGGGCAGCAGCACTACCAGAGCAGACCTGACAACTGGGATGTGCATTTCCTGGGCTCTTTTCCATGAAACACCAGGGAATTCATGGAATTGTTGCACAACCTTGGCTTTAGCTCTTAAGGAAACTACGATTTGAATGCATTTTATAAAGTGTCAATGAGTAACAAACCACAGGGAAAAACCACCCAAAATCCCATTTCCCTCTGCAAACCACCACCTGAAGGGATGGAAACAAAGGCCACTGGTGACAGTCCAGGGCAGTGACACACATTTTGTGCCAGAGGAAGCAGAAATGTTGTTCAGGGAGAAACAAAGGATGTCAGGAATAAGCAGAACCTGCTCTGCCCAAAGCCCTGCAGGAGTGACACCGGCACTGTCACCCTGGGCCAGGCAGCCCCAGGGCAGGAGTTGGCCCTGCCAGGGATGCACCAGAGCTGTGCCAGCCAGGAGGAGCTTCAGGAAGTCCAAGGGAGCATTTCTCCTGATGTCTGGAAAACCCCAGAGCACCCAGAGCCCAGCCAGCCCCAGGCAGGTTCAGCACAACAGCCTCCCACCTCCCTTCTCCCTTCACCTGGGCACAGCAGTTGTGGGGTTGCTGCTGTTGATTCTTCCCTGGTACCAGCTGAAGGAAACAGAACTTTTTACAGTCTCCTGTGGTTGGCTTGTGCTCAGCAGCTCATCTTCAGCACTTCCAAAGTGTCACCATTTCCCTGGGGAAAGTAAATGCCCATCTCAGCCCTGTGGGATGAGGGACTATGGGTCACTGAAACAACTCAAACCTGAGGATTTGAAAATAAACCCCCTTAGAAAAGCCCATTTTCAACCCCCCCTGTGCTCAGGCAGCCACATGAGACACTTCCCTGCTCACTTGCATGAAAAACTTCCATATTTCCACAGCTACTTCAGAGGGGGAATAAAAGACCAACATGCAGGGAAGGAGCTGGGAAAGATCCACACCTCGCAGGTAATACAGGTTCCCACTTCACAGGTACCCCACAGGCTCATCCCACAGCCCCCATCCACGAGGATTTGCCCACAAAGGCTGGAATCAACACCATCTCTCTCTCCCACAGCCCCATCCACGAGGATTTGCCCACAAAGGCTGGAATCAACACCTTCTCTTTGCCGAGGCAGGAACGTGCTGGGAGCAAAGTTTGAACCAAGTCAGTGCAGATACCTCAGGCTGCAGGAACACTCTATTTATTAGGTCAATATTTCAGTTGAGCAATACAGTTACAGAATATCACAATGCTGGTTACAAACAGGGGATGGTTCCATGGGCACAGACAACGCCGGGCTCTGCAGGGGGGGGCAGGGGGACACCAAAGGCCGCCCTGACACCACAGGGAGGGTGGTCTGCAAGGTCTGGTCATGAGCAAGAGACTTTTATATAAATGAAAGTGGCACTACAGGCAGAGATTCTGGTTTAGAGGTGGGTTTGTGTGAGTATTTCCATTTATACAGTTATACAGTTCAAGCAACACCTTTTTTTTTTTCCTCTTTTTTTTTTTAAATGCTATTAAATTAAAATCCCCTGTAGTTCAATAAAGTATAAAAATAGTACTGAACCTGGTAATATTCAATAAAATGTAGAGTTCATTCACATCATTAAGTAGTAAAGAAATTGTAAAGTTGTAGTTACCATGGCAACATTGCTTCCCAGAGAGGGATACACAGAGAAGTTACACGTATGGTACCTGCGACGATTACTGAGCGATCCAACACTGAACTTGTGCACCACAGACCGAGTTCCTAAATAGCTCTATATATTTATATAGTATATATCTTCTTCATCTTAAAATTTACTTCTGAAAAGAAAAAAAAAAAAAAGAAAAAAAAAAGAAAATGTGCACTTCAACAAACTCACTAAGGCCACTCATGCTATAGATACCGAGGAGAGCGCCAGACGAGAGCCCAGAGCACACACAGCCTTCCACCCCCCAGGGACACCTGTGGCACTGCCCAAAACGTTCCTGAGATTGAGGGACAAGAGCATTCCCAGCGCTGCCAAGGCTTCTGGGGGAATTTGAGTTGATTTCTAGATGGAGGGAGCCCCGAGGCCCTCGCAGGGCCCAGCGGCACGAGGTGACAACCCCCCAGCTGCAACTGCGTTTGGCCAGGAATTCTCTTGGGAAACTTGGGAGACAACGGTCTCTAGATAAATCCAGGGAGGATCTGTGTGAGGGGTGGTGACAGCAATCCCTGCCCTGTGTCACCTGCTGCCAGCCCGAGCCACTGCCCCACCACAGCACCCAAGGGGACGTTTGCCAACAGTTTCCACCCTGTTTGAGGCACCTTTTCATCCTCTGCCACGTGCAGGGCTGGAAAAAGGGAACTGACTGCCATGTGCATCTTGTACCACGAGAAGCAGCACCTCGAGCGAATTCCAGACTGCAGCACATGGACAGGAAAACTTCCTCTGGAGAGTCACAAAAACATCCCTGTGCTGGCAAGCTGGAATTCAACAAACCCCTCCAGAACAGTTTAACAAAACCTGTGTGCAAAAAGGAAATAGTCTGAAACCAAAGGTCTGGCTCCAGAGCAGGGAGTGAAGCAGCATCCAAAGAGCTGGACACCCAGGCAGACACAGACACTCCCTGGTTGGAATTATCCTGCTACAACAGTGACCAAACAACTGTTAGGGGCCAAATTAATTACTGGCTTGTTTACTTTGAGCAGCTGAGAGACTTGCAAAGACATTTCCCCCTCCCCTTCTGTTAGCTCTTCAAACCCGGGTGTGCTCCCCCTCTTCCATAACATCCGGGGGGAATCTGACATCACCTTCCTCACTCCCTCCCAACTGCATGGAAAACAGGCCTCACCCCTCACTGACCACACATGGGAGGGAAAGATTAAGGGTTTAACTTCATCAACTGTGAAAATAATTTGCCTTAAGGTGCCACCCGTCCTCCCCACTGCACCCGGTGACTCTGGGGGGATTTGTTTACTCACCTTCAGGCAAAAGATGCATGTCCACAGGATTGCCACTCCCAGGTCTCCCCTGGCACTGCCAGCACCAAACAGCCCCTGTGCAGCTGCCAGGGGGTGCTTTGTGTGCCTATAAATGCCAATAATTAATTCCCTGTGTCCAGGGTTCCATCGTGCCAGGACTGACACCCGTATGGAAAACTGCTCTGGGGTACGGCCAGAGGGGACACCTGGCAGGGCACTGGAAAACCCCAGAGTAGGGAGAACATAGGGAATTATACCCCCTGCTCCTGGAAAACCCCACAGGATAGAAAATGTAGGGAATTGCACTCTCTGCTCCTCCAGCTCTGCCCGGGGCAGTCAGGCAGTGCTGGAGCCCCACTACAAGATTGACCCACGCCGGCCCAGAGGGACAAGTCCTTTCCCTGCCTCTGGCACCATCCCATGGGGCTCCAGCTTCCTCAGACACATCCAGCTGGAACAGCAGAGACAGGAACACACATAAGGGCAGCACAGCATTCCAGACTGGCTCCAGGTGCCAACAGGGACACTTCCAAGAGCTCCATCAGGGGGTTCTGTGCCATCCCAGCTCCTGGGCGGGTCCTGAGCCCCGGCAGGAGGAGCTCCCAGAGCCAGAGGAGCTCCAGGGCAGCTGCAGCCTCATCCTGCCAGCCCCAAACAGCACCAGCCATCAGCACAGCCCCCTGTCCCACACGGGGGAGCTCAGCCCAGGGCTGGGAGCTCCTGCAGCCACGGGCAGAGCTCAGCAGAGCCCTCCCGGGTCACACCACGGCCCAGGCACATCTCCTGGCCACATCCTCTACCAACGAGAATTCTCTGGGAGTTTTAGGACCTTAATTCCTTCCTGACAAGCCAAAGCACCAAGGAGACAACATCCTAAAGTGGCTTTAGGAAAGGAAAAGGAGTGACCTCCACCAGATTTGAGACTAAAGCCACCGCTGGGACACGTTTGGTTGTGGGATGAACCTGCCCTGGCTGAAGGCAAACATGGAGCAGGGACACAGGGCAGGGCTGGAACAAGAGATGGTGTCAGTCAAACAATGCTCCTCATCCCAAACACGACCTCGAGAGCCCTGAGACTCCTTAGTCAGAGGCTGGACATGGAGACTCCGAGTGGATAAAGGATCTCCCCAGGATGGCAGGGTAAGTGCAGGGACCCACTCCTGCAGCTCAGAGCCCCAGAACCACTCAGCTTCTTCAGGACAACTCTGAGCCACTTCCCTGCCCGAGTCCTGACACCACTGGTACCTACTTGGTTTGACTGTAAATAAGTTTTAATAGGATTTAAGAGCTCATGAGAACGTTATAACTCATCAGTGCCTCGGACATCGGGGAGAAAAAGGTTTTGCCTTTTACAGCTGAATTTGTCTGTAGTTCCTACACATCATAAACAAAAACTGCTATAAATAAATTAGATTTTAAGTCCACACATACAGTTGGATTTTCACTGAGCAGCTGCTGAGGCCACACTGCAGTTAAGTCCTAATACCACAGGGGGTTTTATGCAAACCTTTCTTTTCACCTCAGTGAAGACATCCCAAGCATGCAATCATTAATCTTCCCTAACTACACAACTGCATTTTAAAGTTGATAATTACTCAGCCTTTCCCCCCAAAACACACTTGAAGGCACCAGTATATGAACTATTGGCCTATAAAATTTCACTTCTTAAAAGAGCCATTAAATCATGTCCAAAATCTCTATTTCTTCCCTGAAGACCATCCAGCACCTTTCCCTGCCAGAAACCAACTGCAAACCAGACCCCAAAGGGAACATCCAGCCCCAGCTGGGACTGGCCAAGGTCCAAACCCCTGAAAACAGCAGGAGAGAAAACTCCCCCAAGCCAGAACCCGCTGGAAGAACTGAGGTACCACCAGAGTCAGGTCTAGTTCGTGTCACACAGACTTTCAAATATCACCTCAACACCGAGAAATAAAACAAACCCAGAACACCCAAACCCACAGCAGCAGGCAGCCCCCAACAGAAGGATTAAGACAAGCCAGTGAGAGAGGCATAGCCAAGGTCTGTCCAGTGAGCTCTGCTTCGGGAAGGAACGGGAAGGAACCGGTTTTTGGTTGTACTGGTGTTTAATGTAGAAATGAAGCATCACAGAAAAAAAAAAAAAAGAAAAAAGACCTGTTGTGCTTTTTGGCATTTTCCACTGACCCCTGTGAACTGTACAGTAAGTTGTGTTGTCAGAAACAGAAAAGGGAACTGGATTGTTATACAAAACTCTTCTGTATAAACAAGGACTGGCCTCCATCAGCAGGTGAAAGCCCATCAGAGAGGAGAGCAGAGGTGGCTGCAGCAGAGTCGAGCGTGGCTGGTTCTGCCTGTGGCACTGGCAGGGTGTCTGGAGAAGCTCACTAGGTACAGACATGCCATGGCTAAGGAACGGGCACTTCCTAGCTCTGGATCTATGACAGGAATATCATTTGCACTGATCAGACACCTAAATGAAAGATTCCTACTGTCAAAGTGAAAGCAGGGGCAGAAAGATTAAATTAAAGCCACTGGTCCAAAAGCAGTTTCTAGCAGCTGGTCCACTGTGGGTTCTGCTGGTCCTGCTCAGGCTGAGCACTGGTGGTGGCCCCAAGGACACCGGGGTGGCTGGGCTGGGGGTCTGTCCCGCTCCCAGGTGAGCGCTGGTCCAGTTCAGGGATCACAAAGCACACGGTGGGGACTCCACTCCGAGCGTGGTTCAGTGTTGCTCCCAAGTGGTTCTCGGTAAGGCAGCAGCCCAGGCCAGGGCATCCTCCCTGTGCTATTTCCCATCAACTTTGCTACAAAGATACAGCAGAAAGACCTTTCTCCTACAGCTCCTCAGAGGACAGCTTTTACTCTCTCTCTCTACATCAGCAGAAAGCTCTTGGTGACACCTTCCATCCATAACAACAATGCAACTCTTTTGAACTCAAACAGTTTTATTTAATGTTTTCTTGCAGACTTTCTGCAAAGGAGCTTCTTTTGGAAGAAGAGAGAAAGAAGGGGTGGTTGTTTTTTTTTTTTGTTTTTTTTTTTTTGTTTTTGGGAATACCAAGTTAAAAATGTGAGCCGAACTAAACATGCCATACACATGCTGAGAGGAATTGAACACACATTCATCCGTATGGGCACTCTTCAGTAGACTGGACCAGTGTTTCAACGCAAATTCCAGCCCCCAGAGAACTACATGGTTTAGATTTCACAGTATGACTTTTCCCCCTGGAACTCGGGGGGTGGGGGGGGGAGGAGAAAACCTTAACTGGTTAAGTGACCAAGTTCTTAGCTGCTCTGTCCATCGAGGCTCTGAGACATCAGGAAGGACTGGACCACCTCCTCCGTGGACTGGGGGCTGGTGCTCACGTCCTCCAGGGCATCCGTGACTGAGAACTGCCGGTCCCGCAACCGGTTCCAGTTGGCCAAGATATTGTGGTACTCAAAGACCTTCTCATAATTGCCAATGGAATTGTACAGTTTAATGAGACCTCTGTAATCATATTCAAGTCCACTGTATCCTTCCCCAAAAAGCTTCTTTCCTAAAGGAATCCAAAAGAAAACTGGATTCAGAGGTGGAACACCCACGCGCTGCAATCGCTCAGGTCATTTTTAGCAACAGCTTGGACTTTTTTGTCAGGGCAAATCAAGAGCACAAAACAACACACAGGGTTATCAACAACCTTCCTGGATGATGGCCTGAATTCCATCCACCTCCTGCTCTGAGGGTGCTGCAACTGCTCCTCAGGGACTCTACAATCTCACCTGCACCACAGCCTTACACGTGCAGAATCTACAGCCCTGCACAGGAGACTCCCTTTGTGCCCCAGTCACACTCCAAATTCAATTTAAACGGTGAAGTTGTTGTTGTTTTCTACCTTAAAACCATATTTTTTTTCTGTAACACACTGTACATAACTGTATGAAGCACGACTATGCCCCAAACCTGGGCTACAGCATGGCCCAAGGATGCATTTGATTGGGGATTAAAATTCACTGCAAAGGGTAACAGGCAAGACAAATATTTAATGAGAGGAGTTATTCTGATGGGCACAATCATCACCCATTTCTTTCAAAATTTGACTACATTCTGCAACTCAGGTTCTGGCCACAACTCCAAAATGTATTTAATGGGTCTGTTTTCAATGAATTCTGAAGGAACACTAAAAATAACATGAGTTCAGAATTCAGTCCCCGGGAGAACATTAAAGAAAAAACCCATTTTTACATTGAACACCCATATGAAATAAAGTGTCTTGTATCTCATGAAGTTCATTACTAAAACTTTCAGACACTTAAATGCCCTGTGTCACTCACCAATTGCTATGGATCTCAAATAAAGCTTTTCAGCATTTTCATACTGGTTCATGTCATAGTTGTAGAGGGAGGCGAGATGGCCCACGGAGAGGGCGACTTCATAATCCTCCTGGCCCAGGAGCTGCTCCTTGATCTGGATTGCCTTGATGTGCATTTCCTCTGCTTCCTGGAGGGTCAAAATCACACAGGTCAGTCAGACACCTCTCACCCCACAAACAGAGGAAAAGGTTTAAAGAAACACAACTGTGTTGCTGAACAGTCTGTAGTATTTTAGAAAAGACAAAAAATAACAAAGCCAAAACCAAAGCAAGTTCTCCAAATTCTTAATGAAGTGGATCATTAAATGCTATCACCAAACCCTCTGTTACCCCCTGAGGGCATCAAGCACCCCCATGGGCTGTTTCTGCACAAAGGTTTTGGGATGAATCATAAAGCACAAGTTTTCCAACACAGAACTACTGACTGAGGCTGTGAAATGTGGACACTGGAAACCCTCCCCTGTGACAGATTCTGGATGCCTTGCAGATGAAGTCAGGCCCTTCACACCCCCAGTCTCACCTTGAACTTCCTCATGGACTGGTACAGCCTGCCCAGGTTGCCGTAGTGTTTGGCTGTTTGCACGTTGAACTCCCCAAAGGCTTTTTTGGCCAACTGGAGCGAGGAGAGGTGCAGGTCATGAGCCTCCTGGAGCAGCCTCTGCTCTGTCTCCTTGTTGTGACAGTCTATGGCAATCTCCTCCAGGATGAGTGCTGGGGGCAGAGAGAGGGGCTGGCACTGTGCTGCACACCCAGGGTTCCCCGTGGGCAGCTCACAACCTATATTTGTATATTCTGTGTTTTTACACCCCTCAAAGCCTTCCAGACAAATTGTAAAGAGCTTTCTTTGTGTTTTACAGGTGTGTTGACAGAGAACAACAAGGATTACAAACACCCAGAGTTACCTCCATTGAAAACAACAACCCAAGTTCCATTGTCTGTAAGAGAACAGGATAAACAAATCCCAAGGAAGGATTTCTAGGGAACTAGAAAGGGAACTACCTTTCACTCTCTTCGAAGAGGCCAAGAGAAGATGGTCCTCTGGGAGAATGTGAGTTATAATGCCAATAGCACGTTCAGCGTGGAATCTGAAATCAAGTGGAAATAAAAAAATTCAAGGTACCCCTCTGAGTCAGCAGCTGACACAACATCCCAAACATTACTGCAGTCAACATGCATTGAATCCTAATTGGAAAGCTGGATCATTTCAGAACATTTTTCTCCCTTTACAGCAGTAAATGTGCTGCCAGACCCCCAAAGGGCTGCACTCACAGTGCATTGTCGAATTTGCCAGAGCTGTACTGGTGAACATATGAAGAATAAGCCAGGTCTTCGTGGGCTGTGGCTACGTGGATGTTTTTACCTCCAAACACCGACTGCCGGATATCGAGCGCTGTCTGCAAGAGGGGCCAGACAAAAATCCCACAGTTAATACAGAAAAAAATCCCTGGCAAAAAGGGACAAAAACCCACTGCCTCTGAAATTCTCTACATGCTTGAGACATTGAATATATAAAGGACACATAAGTCAGGGAAAGAACACAGAAAGAAAAATCCCACAGTTGGCGGTGTTCGGGTTTTTTTTAAAGAACAGCACTGCAGTAAATAAATCAACTATTATCTGTCCCCATGAATTAACTAGAACATTTCAGAGACTGAGAACACCAAGCCAGACACAGTCCTGCTGCCTACCTGATAGATGGCAACAGATTGGCAGATATTGTCTACGTTGAGCAAGTAAAACCCATAGTCTAGTAGCGTGTCAGAGTATTTGGGGTGCTTGGCTCCAAAATGCTCCCTGGAGAAGAAACACACTTCCATTATTACAAATCAAGGCAAGTCAAGCATCATCCTAAAAGGGTCTCTCTTGGAGTGCTGCTCACCTGGCCAGGTACACGGCGTGCTTGATGAGCTGCTCAGCCTTCTTGAACTCCCGCTTCACCACACAGGCCTGAGGGGAAAGGGAGCACGTGAGGAGCTGGGCACCCCCTCAGCTCCACACACTGCTGCTTTTATCTCAAAACACCCCTCTGCTTATTAAAGGACTTGGCAGTTATTTGAGGAAAGGATCACAGTATTAATAAACTTATTATATTCTGCCAGAAATGCCTGACTGAAGGGTTTGTGCTGTCCAGATCAAAGAGGGAAGAGAGCACCTTTTTATGGCAGCTCACAGCTTAATGTTGTCATGATGGTCATTTGTGCAGCTGAAGCTCAGTTTGAGAAAGGAAAAACCCCAGAAATACATCCCTGCCCAAGGCTCCTGAAATGGAGCTGGTCCCAAGAATTCTGGAGATACAAACTATCCCCACCTGCTCTGGGTTGCAGATCAGGTACAAAAGCAACATGGAAGCTTTTAAATTCACCTTTGAGGCTTGTCGGAGCACATCCACCACCACCTTCACGGGCAGCCCCACCGTGATCTCCTTCATGGCCTCTATGCACCACTTGTAGGCCTGGGGGACACAGAGGGACCAACACAATGGAGCTGGAACTTCACCACAGCAAGAAAAAGATTACCTGGCTCTGAAAAGCTGCTCATTTACATTCCAAAATTTCAAATATTCCGTCCAATTGTTTACGTGTAGTGGAACTTGACCTAAAAACCACTTTTAAGTTAATACTGAATGTGTAAGTATTTTATGTCAGCCTAAGCATGTATTATTACAATTGCTTTTTCAGACAAAACTGTATTTATTATGAACATTTATAAAGATGTTTTTATAAAGGTTATTTTATCATCTTTAAGTCATCCTCACAATTCCCACTGTGCAGGACAACACCCTGGTCGGTGGACTCGGGAGCCAAAGGAAAACCAGAGTTTACACAGTGGTTCCACTTCAGAGAAAATTTTTAGAAAACAGGTGTAAAGCTTTGTTACCTGTGCTCTGCTATACCTTTTTACCCATTAAAAGAAGCTTTTGTAACACTTAGGGAGGACCAACACACCCCACCGAGGTATCGCACATCCCAGCGTCGGTCACGTGGACCAACTCCAAATGACACACAGATTGACAACTCCAGGGTTTCTCTGGCAGTGCCAGGCACTGGGAGATCAGGGACAGGATGTGGGTGATGCTGCACCCCCTGGCAGGGTGCAGGGGCAGCCCCCAGCCCTCACCTCGTCGTAGTGGCTCTTGGCGAAGAGCAGGGCGCAGAGCTCGCCGTAGAGCGCGGCCTTGTTGGCCTGCTGGCCGTGCTTGGCCAGCTTGTCCATGTAGGACTGGGCCAGCTTGAACGTCTCCTCCCCCAGGTGGTATTTACAGTTCCCGTTCCGGACGTGCAGCAACCTGGGGGGACACAGAGGTGAGCTCAGGGAGGCTGGGAATCATCCACACACAGGATCACAGGACCAACCAGCTGGGAAAACACCTCTGGGGTCATCGAGTCCCACCTGTGATCCAACCCTACTCTGGCACCCAGAGCCACATCCAGGCTCTGCTTCAACACCTCCAGGGACAGTGACTCCACCCATTCCAATGGCTGATCACTCTTTCTGTACAGAACTTCTTCCCAATGGCCAACCTAAACCCACCCTGGCACAGCTAAGGCTGGGCCCTCTTGTCCTATTCCCTGAGAGCAGGGCCTGACCCCCCCGCCTCCCCCTCCTCTCAGGGAGTTGTAGAGAGCAATAAGGTCTCCCCTGAGCCTCCTTTTCTCCAGGCTGAGCCCCCCCAGCTGCTCCTCACAGGACCTGTGCTCCAGTTTGGTGTGGCACCCTCAGAACTGCCCTGGCCGGGGTCAGGAACACACAATTCTGTTCCCAGAGCAGTTCTGGGGCTGCACTTTGGCTCTGGCACGGCAGGAATTGTCACTGCTGGAGATGTAAATGAGTTCACATATTGATGCAGTTTTGACATCCAGTGCTTGAACCAGCCTGGTGTGGTGGCTTTGTGTTTTATTTTTCATAAAATCTGTTCTCCTCAATCCTGATGAAATGCCATTCCCACCTGCTTCCCAAAGGATGGTAACCTCAGACAGCCACTGAGTGAGTACACACAGAGCTCCTTTTCCTGCATCTCTGCACTTTTCCCTCAAACCCTGCCTAGCCCAGGGCTCCAAAAGGGTATTTTTGTCTTTTGGGGTTTCCTCACCAAAGATTTAGTCACAGTCATTTGACATGAGATCCAGCAGCACCAGAAGAGAGTATTTTCTTGACCCAATCCACAACAACTCCACCATCCTCTCCCTGCCCTGCCCTCTCCTATCCCACTGCCTTTCCCTCTGCAGGATTAACAGGAGCCTCAGGGAGCAGCCAGTCACACACAGCACTAGTGAAATCCCCTCCTGTCCCTCTAGAGAAGTAACAGCTTCAGCTTCTGGCAACTTAAGTTAAAATAAAAGTAAAGCATTTTTTTCATTAGTGTAGGCTGATGCTTATTTACTTTAATGAGATACATTTGGAATGGGTGCCTTATCATATTCCAAGCCCACGGGGCAGAGGTGGATTCCCAGCCAGGGCAGCTGTTCCTGCTCCATGGCAAATGCCTGCATGGAGCACACATGAAATCTGGGTGAATTAACCTCTCCTGGCCCCCTGGAAATGTGTCATTAGACAGTGAGTAACAGAGACTGAAAAACAGAGGGCAAGGCTTTGGGAATCAGGACACCAGAACACAGTGGTGCTGCACTGCAAACAGGCTGGAACTCGGAGTTAATGGATGGCAAAAGCATTTTATTCCTGTTATGATACCTTGGGATAAAACTCCCAATAAATTGTTAAGGGGGAAGGAATGAACAGTGAAGGTTTTGCTCAAATTTTTTTCTTCTCTAAGCGTGTTTTCTGTTTCCACTTACTCCAAGCAGAGATTTAAGGTACTGTAGCCACATGCTGTAGCACAGAAGCACAGCTCAGTTCACCCTAAAAACTCAGCCTGTCCCTCAGTTTCCTATCCAATGCATCATCAAACTCAAACACTGACAGGAAAGGAAATAAAGTTCCCCTTTTCCCAAGCAGGGAGTGGAGGCAAGCACATGACAGATGTGCATTTGCTGCACAAAGAGAACATCAAAGAACAGACCTTCAAAAACCCTGCAAGCAGCTCCACAAACACCAGCCTTCCAGGGGCAAACAGCAACCAGGCTCAGGAAAAGCAGAGAAAAGTAACACCCACATTTTTCCTTAAATATGGTCTGAGAACTAAACACGATGTGCAAGTGCATTGTGTGCTTGGGCACAGGAACATTGCAGCTACAAGAGACAGGAATTATGAAGAAACTGGAGAGAAATTAAGCAAACAGCTTCCCTAAAGAGGCAAAACCATTCTGCCTGCACCATTCAGCTGGGAGCTGCTCTGCAACATCAAAACCTTGGAGCCCAAATCCCATGTAATGGCATAAGCCAGTGGGGATAGCACTGCAATTTAGATAAGCTCCTGGGAAAGATCCTATCCAGTGTCTGGATGCTTCAGTGATAGTGTCTTAAAACAAAGAAATCTCCCAAAAAACCAAGCTAAACCTAAAAGCCAATCCTCTAGGATAAGCAGAGTTTATGTGATCCAGCTCTGAGTAACAAAAATCCTTTATTAATCCAAAGGAATTCTAGAAGATAAAGACAAGAGGAAGAGAAAAGGCCTCAGGACGTTTATGCTAATGGTTCTGAACCTCCTTTGATGTCTGCAACAACAGCTTTTGGGGACTAACCTCCCCCAATAAAACCAGTCTCTGGGAGCCAACACAATGTTACACAGCAGCTTAGGAAGTCTGAAACCACCAGAAAAAAAACCAACCCAAGAATCAGCAAAACGTGAAACAATGAAGTGGGGGAACCACATACTCGTGTTCTTTATTTGTACCTCGTTGTTTAACACACAATAACGAGAGAAAGCAAACCAAGAGGAGCACCACACACTCAGGAGAGCAGCACACAAGCTCATCAAAACCTCCAGTCTTCCCAGCCTCTCCACAGAATTTACTACTGCTGGTAGAAGGAAACACCAAGTCGTGCTTAAACAGCACAAAACTTCCCATGTTTGTGAATTCCATTCTATTACCAATGCAGTGCATTAATTCAGCTCCCAGAGCTCAGACTTATTAGCATTTAGAGCAAGAGCTGCCACTTTTTTAAAGGGTCATACACTGGATTTGAGTTTTGCTTCCCTAAAACTCCCCCCAGCCTCCAGTGCAAAGCCAGTTGTAAGAACAAGATTTCCTGGAGCAGGGATCAGGTGGGAGCCACACAAAGTTTCTCTCTGCAGTCAGAAGGCTGAGTGAAATCACTGCTCTGTCCCACAGAAAGGTGTTTGGATTTCACACACTGAGCCCTTCTCTGAGTGCTTTAAATCCTTTCAGTGTGACACAATCCCAAATAAGGGTTGCAGTGTGTTTGGGAGATGCCACAACATCTTCCCATTCCTGCTGCTGCCCAGAGGGATGATGTTCCTCAGGGAACAATGGCTGTCTCTACCAAACCCAGTCAATTCTAACACAGGATGCTTTTTCCCCAGCCCAAAATGAAAATCTCCTTTCCACGACTGCTGTCCAACAGAGAGTTTCATTTTTCCCTTTCTTTACCTTCTTTTCTTTTTTTTTTTTTCCTATTCAGAGAAGGCAACAGTTTATTTAAAGCAACTTCCCCAGCTTGCCAAATAGCTTGATACCACCAGGGAACTTTTTTTAGACTAATTAGAAGGCAAAGCACCAAGTCCTAACTGTGGTTCTGTATCCATCACTCCTCAGTTCTGGAAGGTGGGTACGTGTGCCCAGTCTCCTGGCACCAGTTTATTGCTGGAATGGCAGCCAGCAGAACCAGGCAGAGCAGTGTTGCCATGGCCCTGGGGCTGGCACAGCACATCAGCAGCTCCTGGCAAAGCCTCTTTCCTCTTCGTGTTTGCCCAGCCATAAAGAAGATGCAGGGCTTTTTTTGGAGCAGCTTCCCCAAACAAGTTTTGCTCTATATTCAACACAGCACATGCTTTGTGTTCTGTTTTGCAGCAGCTAAAAAAAGTTCAGTCCTGTCCTAGCTCTGCTCAGCAGCCCCCAGGTAACTCCTGTGATCCCTGGTGTTCCCAACAAACCCCACCTGGCCACTGGCTGCACTTCATCTCACCTGGACACAGAGGTGGAAGAGCTACCAAAATCTGCAGTATGATCTCTATCAATGCAATATCAATCTCCACAGGCCCCTGAGAAACAAGGCAGGTTCAAAACCCAAATGCCTCCTAACAGCAAAAAAATTCCTTCCCAAATGTTTCCAGCTGTGGCTCAAGGTGCACACAAGAGCTGGAGAGCTGCACATCAGATCTTTACCTAATCCCTGTGAAGCAAGAGAACTCACTGATCTGAACCAGGAAAGGTAAGTTTTTGCTTTTATTTCTGAATCTGTAGCACTTGAGTTTGGATTTGGCAAATTCTTCTTGCAGCAAACAGAACTTCAGCAGAGTCCAACACTGAACATTCCTTCATGTGCAACAAGCCTTGAGCAAACAGGGTGCTGGCCCACTCTCACTGCCCAGCCACACTTCCCAGGAGATACTGGGAAGGGCAGCAAAACAGGGGGGGTTATCCACTGTTCTGTGCTGCCAGCTTACATGGTGAAAACCCAGGGATTAGTGCAGAACAAGCACCTCCTGACCCTCAGCTCTGGCCAGGAGAGTGTTTTGGTGCAGCACAACAGCAGAGGAGCATCTGGAGTGGGTTCCCCCGGGAATGAAGGGGAGCTCACCTCACACAGCACTCCACGGCACGGAACCAGTGCAGGATCTCATCGTGGAGGGTGCACAGCTGAAGGCAGGACAGGAACACCTTCTCAGCATCACTGTACCAGCCTGCATCCGACAGGAACCCCCCTGGGAAAACAGCAGGGACAGAAATGGGAACCCTTTCCAAGGGATAAAGGCTTTGCCCAAGTCTTGGGAGACGACTCTTTATTTCATAGACCTGCATCTACAGACAGAAATCCTGTCAAGGTCAAATCCTCCAGCCCTGAACTGAAAAGGATGAAATCTGAGAGTAGAAGGATTCTCCTTCAATTAAAGAATTCTCCTTCAGTTGAGCATGACTTGTTGGTATGACCTAGTTTTCCTACAGTTCTCTGTCAAGAAGAACTTACCAGTAATAAAAACATTTAAATACCTTACATTAAGCATCACATCTGCAAAGAAATTTTAAGTCTAAACCATTTGAAATAGAAAAGCCTATACGCTCTTAGATATTCAAGTCCAGTCTATTTTTCTTAAGACACCAGGGAATTTTCTCAAAATCACATCCCAAAACACACAAGTTCTTTAAAAAGATGTCACAGACATTAACATGAAAATAATTAGAAGTTAGATTAAGTGAAGCTTGCACAGAGAAAGCAGCAGTTACCTAAAACAAACCCAATCTGGATTGCTTTTTCTTTGACAGCAGCATCTGACTCTGCAATGTAGGAGCACCTTCTGCTGAAGGAATAGGCCAGGACAGAAGCCACTTTGACCCCATGGTCCATCAAAGCCTGGAAACAGTGATGGAGCAGATGTCTGGAACAAAAGAAAGCAGAACTCGATGCCACATGAAGTTTTTAGAGCACTGGCTCTGGGGTGCCACGAATTCACACGAGAGAAATCAAGCCCAAGCCTCCCTCCAACCCCAAGCAGATGAGGACCAGCATCCCTGGGGGTCTCCAGGCTCAGGGATCACAGCTGTGGGATGGTCTGACACCAAGGGAGGGGACACAGAGTTCTTCACAAGGACACCCTCCGGTGGAAGGAAAACACAGCCTGCCCAGGCAACATTAAAACTGGGAAACAACGTTTTCAGCCCAAACTGAGGAGGGAGGAAGCCTCAAATCCCCCCTCCCCCAGCAGTCAGCCAGACGAGCAATGATGGCTCCATTAACATCACACACGTGCAGAGTCTGGAGACTCAGAGCTCATTGCAGTTCCCAGGAATCTGATCTGAAACAGTCGAGTTCTGAGTGTAACACCACAAATGCAATATTTAATGACAGGAAAGCTCTTGAAACTGGGGCAACCCTGTCAGCAGGAGAACCCTTCCCTCAGGATTTGCTAAGCCAGCAGGATGTGGGTGCTGTGACTGCCACAGTTCAGGGCCTGGCTGGGCATCCACAAGAAACTGAGGGGGGTTTGGCATCATTTGTTTTTCTTGTTTGCACCTTATTTTTCCCCCCTCCTTTCTCCCAAGATCGAGAGGTCAAGGGCTGAAATGGGAATTACTGGTTTGTTAAGACACTCACCTTTTATCTAAAGCTCGTAGCACCTTTGCAAAAACTTCTAGTTCACAAAATTCACTACCCAGCTGGCACAGACGGCCCTGTTGGTAAAGCTGAAAAAAACCGTGGAAGTTAATCTTAAAATTTAAGGTTGAGCTTTTTTTCTGGGAAATTTAGCTTAATGGTAAAGAGGACTCATGAGGAAACTGAGACTTTAGAACATTGAAATCCAGCAGGCTAAAAAAGTAACAATTCCAGAATCACCACAGGGTATCACCACAGGACATAAGTGCAGTGTTTAGCTGAGCACACCAGCTAGGAGAGCTCCAGAGGGGCTTTCAAGGGGTTTTTTTTATCTATAAATGTATTTTCAAGTGTCTGTGTCCTCCTGCATCACCAAAACACTGCCACACATAAGCTACAAACCCAAGAGAAAACCAAGAAACCCCTAAAGTCAGCAAAAAACACAATTAAGAGCTTTGACACATAAGCCAGAGCACAGCAATGCACATACACAATATACAAATAAACCCCAACCCACAAGTTGTGCAAGGGGTGACTCAGCAATCCCCAGCACCAGACAGGCACTGGCCCCATTAACACCTGAGCTCCCCCAGGTAAGTGCTCCCTTGGAAAATGGGGAAACTGGAGCACAGCTGTTCCTGCAGTTATTGAAAGCAAGGGCCTGTTTCACACCCAAAGTGATCTGTGCCTGCAGATCAGCACATTTATCTGTTGAGTCCTTCACAACAAACCAAGAGACACCTGCCCATGCAGAGCAGGGGGAAGTTGTGCCACATGAGGGTGTAAATAACATGGATTTACACAGGTACAACAACACAACAGTGACTGTGCAAAGAAGTGTCAGAAAATCCACTGTGAGTGATTAATTCCCATTATCCTGAAGCCCCTGACCCACAGCTGGGACCTAAGGAAGCACCACTGCACACCTGCCACAGGTACCACCAGGGCTCTAATGACAACACTGATATTCCTCTCAGTCCTAATAAAGGCTTAAAATCCTTCCAGTGAGAAGCATCTTGTGCCTGGTTCACCTTTTTCTCCACAAACACTGATGGATTAGTATTCCAAACACAGCAAGTGAGAACATCTCCAGCCAGAAATTTAGTTTTTAGCCAACTCTTCTTACAAAAGCACATGACACTGACTCCACAGCACGGCAAGTTTGTTATTTTAACAGCAGCACCTACAAAAAATCCTCCAAAAATACTTTGACCTAATAACGTCAATTGCCAGAAATGAACGTTTTCCTTTCAGTTATCTGTTTTTTCTGGGGGATAATAAATAAAAAGGAAGCCTTTTAAAAAAACAGAGCGAGTTTGCATGCAAAGTTAGTGCTCAGATAAAGCAGGGATGTGTCCCTGCACTTCAAAGGGATCAGAGCTGGATTCTCTCTGGCACTGGAGGAACAGCCAGGGTGGTGTGTTTAAAAGCTACAGTCATGGTTAAATGGTTTCATTTCTTCAGCACAGCTGTCTCAGGGCAAACGCTCTATAAAACCTAAAACATATTTTCTGCAGTAAAATCAAAAAAAAAAGGGGGTTTAAATTGCCTGGTTTTCCATGCCCAAACTGCAGGGGGACATCCTGTCAATATTTCAACATTTCTGGAGGGAGCCAAGGCACACCCCCAAGGTGTTTTACCTGGATTTAAGGCAATCAAAGCCCCATCACACGTTGCACAATTCCCAAGCCCAGTATCATTCCCTCCTATCACTGAGCAGTGGTAACTGAAAACCCCAGAGACTCCTGGCTCACCAAAAACTAACTGTAGTAAGACTTGTTAAAATTAATATTTATGAGGTTACATAAACACATCTGGGACTGTGCCCACTGTTCCATGTGATTCCTAAACTGCCAAGGAATAAAAGCCCTGGTGGGGTGGGAGGGAAGGGCCCAAGCTCCCCTCAGCTTTGACACATCAATTATTTGGGGCACACCTGAAGGCTGGTCCAAGGTGCCAGTTTTCACTGCTCTAAGTAGAGATAAAATCTCCCTGGGACGTTCACACCACCACTCACCCCTTCCCTCGAGGAACTAACCCAGCTCTGAGCCTCTTGGAACTGCTGGAGCTGTTACAGCAATCTTTTCAGACAGGATTTGACATGGAAATAGTGAGTTATACGTCAAACTGTGAAGTAATTCCAGGAGATTCAGCAACACTCATTTGTTCATTGAGGACCGAAGAAATGGTTCTCTTGTCAAAGCTCCAGAGAGACAGAATTCCTGACCACAGCCTTGCTACATAACCCAAAATACAAAACAAAATAGTGATTCAAGAAAAACATGTCCTGACACGAAGAGCAGAGCCTGGGCTTCTGAACAACTGTTCTTTTCTGAACAGAGAAATGCCTTCTAGACACCAACTTCACCTATTTGGAGCCTACCAGGGATTTATTTTTCTCTAACAATGGAAAAATGACTAAAAGGCTGCAATGGGACTCCACCAGCTCACACTGACACATCAATTCTGGCACTGCAAACAGGTATAAATTTAATATACAGGTATATTATTTACATACCTGCCCAATCCAGCTGTGGGAAATCCACCCTGACCCTCCTACAGGATCTGAGGCTGAATATTGAACTTGTAACACACTCACCTAAACATGCAAAAGCTGCACATCACAGTGGCCCCAATTAAATAAATTAATAACATTAACTTGTTGTTATCTATTATATCATAATTCTATTAAAGTTCTCGTTGGATTTCTCTCCCTGAGTAGATTAAGCTGAAGAAAAAAAAAACAAACAACAAAACAACTTCTTCTAAACGTAACAAAAAATCATTTTAAAACTTATTTTTTAAAGCAGCTGGAGGTTAATTCCAACCAGTTGCACAAGGACCCTCCAGAGGAGGAACTGAACACGCAACTTGAAAAATATGCTCCTGTTGCTCCAGCTTGGAAGAGGACTGAAAAACATGGATGTTTCAGTAAGAATTACAGAGGAAATCCAAGGAGCTCCCCAGCACGTTTTGTAATGCCTGACAACGTAACGTGGAGTATCCTGCCAGGCTGGGGGAGGATTCTGCACTTCACAAACAGCAGGAGTTGGGAAAAAAGTGTGGCTGAAGCCACCATCTTCCTTCCCCACTTGACAAGCAAGGAAAAAGTTTCCTGAGTCGACAGTGCACTGAATGAATCTGTTGGCAAATGAGTCAGGGGGCACGGCCTTGGAGAACAACCAGCTGGAAATTTAGGGACATTCAATGCTTTTAAGTGTCAAAACCATCTCCAAACCTCCAGCCAAGCCCTGGTCCTACTGGAGATTGTCTGAGGCATAAAAAATGCAATTTTTCAACTATTCTTGGAAACATATTGACAATTACTAGGCTGGTCCTTACAAATCTCCATCAATTAAATAATCAAGAAGAAAACCAACACTCTGGCTTCAGAGCCAACTTTTGGACACCCCAAACACTCCCCACCTGCTCTCTGGGTCACAGCAGCACAGTCTGTGTTTCACAAGGGACACAAGTCTGAGCCTTCCAGTGACACAGGTGGGAGATTCTCCTCAGCAGTAATTGGGAAAACCCAGTTTGCTTTGGAGTTAAATCAGCCCAAAGGAAATGAAGTGGAAATAGGAATTATTGTTCAGCAGGAGCCAAACACCTCTGTTCATGGTGTGACCTCATTATCTCAATTGTGATGAGTTCTACTGTCTCAGAGTCAGCAAGGAGACTGAAAAAAACAGAGAAGCTACAGGATATTGGGATGAGAAAATATGTCCCATAGGTAGAGCTTCAAAAAAAAAAGCAATCTGAGTAATACAAGTTCGAAGTAAGAAGTTTCAAACCAGGAAAGACACAACAAGGAAAGATGGTTCAGCTCAGATCTAAATTTAGACCAGAGAAACAAGGCATGTGTTAATAATTGGAAAAAACTCATGAGGTGCTGATTCTCCCTCAGAGGGAGGGTTTGATTTGCAGTGGTGGCAGAAAGGAGGTTTGGTTCCAGCAGCTCTCAGGGAGGGGAGCAGGGAGGCTGCAGGGGGTGTGCACACCAGAAACCAGCACATGCTTCAGGTCTGACCCCAAACCAGCAGCACAGGGGAATGAGGTGTCTGTGAAATCCCACTGGGGGGTCCCAGAATCCCACAGAACCGGCTCTGGGATGCTCTGCCTCCCTCACACGCTGAGCTGGGGACCTTGTTTGTGCTGCCCTGGGCAGGGAAGCTCAGCCACACTTCACTTCAGGGGGAGTTTCTCCTCCTCACATGGGACAGTTTCGTTCTGATTTACAGAACTGATGATGATCCTTCCCCAGCAAACCTGATCTCTGAGCTCAGTCTGTGCTGCAATGCAGGGAACGGACGTTCTGCTGCTTGCTGGGAACAGTCAGCAAATTCCTGTTTGCTCACTTTCTTTGGTTCAAAACACACCCAGACGTGATGGAAACCAAATCCATGTCATCCCCAACTGTCCCTGTGGTTAATGATCACATCAGAAAGCACTCCAAGAACACTGGACGCAAATTATTGTCAAGAAAAATCAATTGTAAAGAACCAAAACCACACAGTCCAGAAAAGACATTCCAAAAGGAAAATAAACATGGGATGAAACTCCTCGTTAACCAACACAAGTCCAAGATGAGCCTGTCAGTGATTAACTGCAACAAATACCTGGGACAGAGAACATTAAAGCACCCTGAGACCCAAAGTAATGAGATAATTACACAAAACAGAATATAAGGCTGAGGCACAGGAGGAAAGAGCTGAATTCTGTGTAGGGCACCGACTACAGAGTTCAGTATCTGATTTCTGCCAACAAAAACTAGATCCCTTCCATGAACACCCTCCCTCAGAGCTCCATCCTCACCCCAACAAACTACAAAATATAGTAATTTGATTTTTTTTTTTTTGAGGACTTACAGTTTATTCCAGCTGTCACCACTTTTTGATGTAGAATTTTGGCATTTTGTTCATATGCTGGATCTCAGTTAAATGAGATCCAGCATATTTTTTTCTTTGGCTTCTAAAAACTACACCCTCTCTCTCTCTTTTCTCCCCAGCCCAAAAAAAAAAAAAAAAAAACAAAACAAGAGGAAAGAGAACCTGACCAGTTTAACTAGGAAACAACCCAACCAGGATATACACACACCTGGCAAACACCCAAAGGAAATAAAATATCATATGTGAGCACATTTTTATTTTGCCCTCCAGAGGCAGGTGTTACTTGTAACAATACTAGTTATTAAGCTCTTCAAAATACAGCTGTGATTAATAAGACATTTAAATATTTTTTAGCTCAAATGTAGGCTTGGAAATTTCCAGGATATCCTCCCAAGTGTCCTGCTCTGCCTCTAATGGTTGCAAGGAAAAAAAAAAAAAGATATCCAGTGACACCCTGCTGAACCAGGACAGGTTTGTTGTTTTACCACAGTCATGATTATTTGATATTCCTTGTTTTGAGCTTTACTCACTGTTTGAGAATGCTCCAGAAAGACAAAGGTGCTCAGTGTGAGGGGCCTGCCTGCTCCTGGGACTCTGCAGCAGGACCCATCTCCTACCAAACCCACACCAAGAACATCCCACAGCTGCCCCAGGGTCAGCTCCTCACTCAAGTCCCAAAATTTAACAATAATGGAAGACAAAGTTCAAACTAATTGAATTTGTTCAATAAACACAGGCAATATATTGTGACAATAGAGCCAAATACTGGATCAGAGGGAACCCTGGGGAAAAAACCAAGACACTCTGCTGGCACTCTCCTGCCTTTTAAATCCCAGCACAGTGATTGTCTCTGCTGCTGGATCTTATCTGTGGCTTCTGAATCAACCTGAACACACTGGTAAACCTGTGCCAGCCTGGCAAATGTTAAGTTTGAGTGTTGATATCAATGAATATGATACAAAAAGTTCTGTATGGCCACAGCCAATTAATATCTGTATATCAAAATACAACCTGACTGACACCACCGTTTATTTTCTGCAAAAATCAGTGGAACCTTCTCCAGTACCACAAACCATGATTAAGAGCTGGACAACAAACCATTACTTCCAAATTATACTCACTCATATGTGAAAGACTGGGGAAAAAATTATTTTTATCTTTTAATGATCACATGAGAGGGATTCTCTGTCTCTTTTAGGGTCTAAATGCAGGTGTATTTGTGCAAATCCTCAATCACACATCACTTTTCCTCAGCTGTATCTGAAGGATAAGTCCTGTTCCACAGGATGCTAACAACTGACACCACCCAACACAGCAGCAACACCACCAGGGAGCCAAACAAAGATTTAATAGTCTTCTAGTCTGTCTTACTTTGGAAATTCTACTTCTGGATGGTCAGGATGAATGGAACATGGCTCACCAGGCTGAAATGGCATTAAAATCCACCTGATTTTCCAAGTAACTGTATCCAGAACTGAACAGCTACACCACTTGTCCTGCTGTCACCAGGCAAAGAGAGACAGCAAGAACCAGTTACCAAGAGTTCTGCAGGTGCACAGGAAAACGCAAACACTGTTCCAGGAGATCTGCACCCTGGGCTGGGCTCTGAGGCACTCACTGCAGGCACACACTCTTTAGTGAGGGCTGAGGACTTCTCTCAGCATCCCATCCAGGGTTTAGGGACATTTATGGATAACCTAATTTGACTGTGACTATTAAAGGGGACAGTTATGGAATCACAGGACGGTTTGGGTGGGAAAGGACCCTAAAGCCCATGTCATTCCAACCCCCTGCCACAGGCAGGGATGCCATTCCCCAGACCAGGTTGCTCCTGGCCTAAAATTGGTTCTCCTCCCCAGAAAAGTGGCAGGAGCAGAAGCCCAGCGTGCCCTGGGCAGCCAAGGAACACTCACTGCACGAGGGGCCCAGTTTTCCTGTTCCCTGTGGGCCATCCCAGAGATGAAGATTGGTGAGAGGAATGTTGGTGCACCTCACACATTCCAGGTCACCAAAGGCTGTCCTGCTGTAAAACACAGAAGGAACAGAGAAAGTGAGGGGGAATGGCTTCAAACTGACACAGATGAGGTTTAGAGTGGATATTAGGAAAAAATACCTCAGGTAGCAAGGCCCTGGCACAGGTTGCCCAGAGAAGCTGTGGCTGCCCCATCCCTGGAAGTGTCCAAGGCCAGGTTGGACAACCTGGGCTAGAGGAAGGTGTTGGGATTGGAACAGGATGAGCTTTAAGGCCTCTGCCAACCCAAACCATTCTGTGACTCGATGAAATTACAGTCACTAACAACAGCAATACTGTCAGTACAACACAAACACTATTTTGGGGACAGGTACTTAGCACATTTATTACCCAACAAGACAACAAACCAACACACAGGAGCAGAACAAACAGGTCAGAAGGTCTCTTCAGAACTCAGATGTGCTGCTGGACCTTTTTTCATCACGGAACAACTCCACACAAACCTGAGTCAATGCAACCACTGAACACTGCCAATAAAAGCACCAGAAATCAGTGATGTATTAAGCTCACCTGCAAGTGAGTTTTTAAACAACACTTGGACATTTCTATCATCAGACAAAGGTTTTGGTTTTATGCTTTCAAAACCCACGGAGCACCATCCTCTCACCTGAATGAACATGAAGACAGGCAATGCCAAGGAAGGTTATTTGTCAAGAGGTCATACCTACTAACAGTTAAAAGTGACCTCCAAAATATTTTTCCATATCTTTAGCCTTTATCTGATGAGATTACCATGTGGCAATCACATCATTTATCCATGAGCACACTCATGTGTGGTAAAAAGGGGTTTCCATCCTCCTCAACACCCAAGGCAGACAAGTAACAACCAGTACACAGAAAATGTTCATGCCCATTTCAATGCCACAGAAGCAACTTCCCTGTGTCCACTGAAGGCATTCCTTACAAATACTATTACTCTCTATGTATATGATGGATCACTACCTCTGGTTCATAAAAATCCACCTAAAGGATTACTTCACTCAAGAAATCCTCAATTTTTAGAAATTCGCCGGCAGAGGAAAGAAGGGTTATCCCCCATCTTAGGTTTTTGGGGAGGGTTTTACACACGCTGTTTCTCTCCTGATGATGCTCATTTCCAGCAGTTCCTGCACACGGATGAAATGTCTCTTTAGTGGACAATGGAAATTAATGGACCATCTCAGTACACCTTTTACAGCAACTCTCTACATTTCAGGGGCAGCTGAATGAGAAACAGCCCTTTCAGCAAGGAATGATTTAATGCTAATAAACTACACCGTCAAACGACTCTCAGTCCTTCTCATCTGGTTCCTACCAGATCATTAATACCAGAGCACGGCAAAGCGCTCCTTCAACCACTGACATCACCATCTCCAATACATTAAAAAAAAAAAA
>NW_021940796.1:2155508-2162732 GCF_001715985.3 Manacus vitellinus
GGGCTCCCGGAGCTCTCGTCCCGCCGCCCGCCTGGTTCTCCTCACGCCCCTGGGCTCCCGCAGCCCTGCCCTCCTCACGCCCCGGGGCTCTCGTCCCCCAGCCCGTTCCCCCTCACGCCCCGGGGTGTCCCGGGGCGCTCCCGGGGTCCCTCAGCCCTCCCCGGGCGCGGGCGGGCGGCTGCGGCCGGAGCGGTAACGGGGGATTGGTGAGGGAGGCACGAGGGAACCGCCGCGGGGCTGAGGGCGCAGCGAGGGGCCGCGGGGCAACGTGAGGGAGCACGGCCGAGAATGGAGGGTCTGGAGCGACTCCCCGATGAGGAGAGACCGCGGGAGCTGGGCCTGGTTATTCTGGAGAAGAGAAGGCTGAGCAGGTCTCGTTAGCGCACATTAAATATCTCCAAGGTGGGCGCCGGAGGATGGTGCCAGACTCTCTTCCAGCGGTGCCCAGCGACAGGAGGAGGAGCAAAGGCCACCCGAGAAGTTCCACCTGAACAGGAGAAGTTCTTTACATGGAGGGAGGTGGCCAAACACTGGAACAGGTGCCCAGAGAGGGTGTGGAATCTCCCTCTCCAGAGACATTCCAAACTGCTTGGATGCAGTCAAGGCTCCTGCTCCAGGTGCCCCTGCCTTGGCAGGAGTGGGTGATATCGAGATCCCTTCCGACCCTAATGAACATCCCCCCTCATGCTGAGCTCCAGGGCCCGCCCAGCCTAAACCTCTTTAAGGGTGTAAATATTATTTACAGCTTACCTGTGCTAACACGCAGCTGATATTCGGCTTTTTGTGACTTCCAGGTGTATTGGCAGCTCCTGTGAGCGATACCTGGGCACCCGGAGTCTGAGGAGGTTTGCTGTTGAACCTGACATTCTTCTGAGCTCTGTGGTGTTCCTTCTTGGCTGTCATGTGGTAAAAACACCCTTTTCCTCCCTAAATGAGCCCTGTGACCCCACGTGGGAGTGCCTCTATATTTTATCAATGTCTCATTATCTTCAGCAAGCTCTTTAAGGCATGTTTTTCTTCCCAATTTGTGTTCCCTGCAGGGCTCACACACGCCCCTAGGAACATGTTGGGTGGTTCCCAGACACAGGTGGGAGATTTTTAGGTCATTTAGTCTAAAGGAGACTCACCCTGTGTAGCCAGTGATTTAATTACCCCAGTGCAACACAGGTAAGGGCTCTTGGTGTAGATTTAGTCTCACCAAGCTGCTATCACTCAAGTGTGACTGCTCTAATGTGGTCTTGAACAGAACTCTTATTCAGAGTTAAATGTTTGGCATTTTTCAAACTCATGAATACAAAAAACCCAAATGCTTGGTGCACTGACTATACTGGGAAATATTTCTTCTATCTAGTCTTAATTTGGTTTTCTTGGCTAATGTAGGACTGCTACTGGGACTCATTGTTTGGGGTTTTTTTTTTATTTTAAGAATTATAGGAGGCAGAGCTTCTGCACTTTGGGCACGTTATTTTTAATAATCCTAAATTGTTGCTATTCCTCCCATTTTGTGAGAGGACATTATTCTCTGTCCTCTACTTGCAGAAAGAAATGTTATGGGGTGGGAAGAAAGGAATGCCACATAAACAGACCATGGAACATTGCTTTGTCCTCTTTTTCCTTCTGCTTTTCCTACTGGTGGCTATCTGTTTTTCTCTCATTTTCTGACATTAAATGAATTTATTTCAGTTGAGGGAATACAGCTGGTTTCTGTTGGCAATTAGCCCCCACCCCCAAGGAGAGGCTATTTATCCCACTTACTTTTGGAGGGCTAGTTTGGGAAGGTTGGGGGCCTGTTAGGAGGGCACAAGTTTTTCAGTGCATGAAGGAAAAAATACTGTTAATATATTAAAAATGGTAATTCTTGAACTCATAATGCCCTTTTTTTTTTGCTTTAAAATAAAGGGTCTAATAATTTTTCTAAAAGTAATAGCTAAGGTAAATATACTTTTCAAGCAGCGTGGCAATGGACTTTATCTTCTTGATAAATTACTGTGTTTTGAAAAATAAGCCAGGCTACACCTTTTACTGCCTGGTAATTTTTTTGTAGACAAAACTATAATGTGCCTGTTCCAGGAGAAGAAATAAATGTATCTATGAAAGAGGGATGTTATATTAACTTTCTCTGGAGCACGTTATGTATTCGGGCCACAATTCATTTTGGTGGAGCCTGAAGAATAATCTTCATGGCAAAAGTGATTTAATCTCTAGGTAGAAATAGAATTTAAACATAGAAGCATTTGTTATTTATTAATACTGTGTGATTTAATATATTTGTGTGTTGAGCAGCTTGGTGCTCTTCTATATTAAATATTTATTTTGCTTTAAAGGTGTTATTAGAGAGCTGATGAAGTTCTCAGTTCACTGTATGTGTTTAATGTTGAGATAGTAGGTAACCATCAAAGTAACATATTTAGCAGCAAAACTGACCCACAAAAATCTATTTTATTAAATAATTTATTAGTCCTCTGAAAGTCTTTAAACTTAAGAGTTATCCTGTTTGTTTAATGATTTTTTTTTTTCCTCCTTAATCTGTATTGGGAACTTCTTAGCAAAGTGGCTCCGTGCAGTGACGTGCATTTGCACATCAGTAAATTCCTTTAATGCAATTGCTCATTAATAATTGCAGATGTTGGAAAATCCCTCTGACTCCAGTGCTTGCTGGCAGAGGTTCTGATGGATATCCTTATCTTTGGTGGTGTCTCCTCTCTTTTCTTTTGTCTTCTTTATGCAGGGAAACATTTGAAGGACGTTTACAAACAAAACAATAAAAAAAGAGCAGAGTGTGGTGAGGGCTGTTGTTGAGGGAAAAGCCCTCAGCCTGCCTGTCTGTCTGTCTGTCTGTCTGCTGGAATCTGAGCTTTTGAAGCTGCAGCTGGGCCTCTGAACCCCTCACGTGTCCAGCGTCTGGAGGGACATCTGGGTGTCATTGGAGGGGAAGGAGAGGCAGACAAGCTTTGTGATGGGTAAGTGCATAAAGAAAACCTAATCAGTCTTCAAATTGTAAAAAAAAAAATACTCCTAGAGATCAAACAACCCCTTGGTTGTTGGAGTTCTCTGTGTGGAAGGAGCTCGTATGGAAGAGATTTTCCATCTGCAAAGATGGTTGTGCTGTTTCAGCAGAGTGTGGTTGGAGCCTGATGCTGTTCTGTTCCCCCCAGGCCTCAAAATCCTTAAAAACCCCTAAAATCCCAACCAGCTCTGAGTACTGAGTTACTGTTTCTGGACAGCAGTGAGCTGCTGAAGCTCACCAGTGCTGGAGGAGGTTGTTCCCATGAAAGGCTGAGAGTTGGGATTGTTCAGCCTGGAGAAGAAAAGGCTTTGGGGTGACCTGACTGTGGCCTTCCAGTGCCTGAGGGAGCTGCAGGAAAGATGGAGAGAGACTTTTCACAAGGGCCTGGAGTGACAGGACAAGGGGGAATGGCTTCCCACTGCCAGAGGGCAGGGTTAGGTGGGATATTGGGAAGAAATTCCTCCCTGTGAGGGTGGGGAGGCCCTGGCACAGGTTGCCCAGAGAAGCTGTGGCTGCCCCTGGATCCCTGGAAGTGTCCAAGGCCAGGTTGGATGGGGCTTGGAGCAACCTGGGCTAGTGGAAGGTGTCCCTGCCCATGGCAGGAGGTGGAACTGGATGAGCTTTAAGGTCACTCCCAACCCAAACCATTCTGGGATTCTTTCCCAAATCCATTTGTGAAACCTTAGTTTGATGACTAACAAGCCAATTGGGTCTGAAAATCACTGCAGAAAGTAACAGCACTGTCTTTGTCTCACAATTTATTGACTCTGTGGCTGAGCTGCAAACTGAAAAGAGGTTTGTTTTCTTTTTGTTCCTTTGGTTGTTTTTTTTTTTAGTTGTGCTTGCAGATTTATATTTCAGCCAAATTAGGAGCTGTACCTTGGTTACAGGTCATGCAGGAAGCAGCAGAATTGCCTCTTCTCCTGCTGCTTTTTTTCTCACTGCTGCGTCCTCAGGTCAGGGGAAGTGACCTGCAGGTTCCCCTGACTTGCCTTTAACTGAAAGCAATTAGGAAGTGTTCACATAATGAACATTTTCAGGGGATAGGTATGGATGGGGATTTAGGGATTCTTGTCAGGGAAGTGGTGATCAGTGTTTGTGTGAGCCCTTTCACTGTCCCAGTGAGGAACTAAGAGGGGAGCCCTGCAGATGCTCTGCCTTTTTTTTTCCCCTTCTCAAATAATTTTATAAATATGGTGTAGTAGTATAACTACTGCAATTATTGCTAAATAAATAAATACTGTCTTTTTCTTTTTTTTTCTTTTAGGACTATAGTTCCAGGAAGCCTGGATGAAAAACATGGAATCTGTTTCATGTGCTGCCAGAGTGTTGTTTGCATGTTTTCCTCAAAGGTAAGATAGCTGTCAAAGAGCAAAATTGTGTTTGTCAAATGAATGTGGTAACAAGGATGAAGTTCAGTGTGGATGCAGTTGAAAATTCGAGCTAACTCATCAATGGAAAATCAGGATTTGGGATCATAATCCTGGCACAGTTTAGGCTTTTCACATTAGACCAGCAGTTCTTGCTTTGTCACGGTTTAAATATGAGCTTGTGTCTGTGAACAGCTTTATTTTTTTAATTACTGTAGCTGGGCATGGTTAGTGAGGAAAAAAAGGTTCTAAGAGAACAATAAAAACCTGCTGAATTTCCCTGCAATGTGCTTATTTTGAAGTGGGAAGGAAGCGAACTGACATGGATAACATATGAACCTACTATATCTCCTTGATGTGGATATTAAAGGAACCTTGAAAATAGTTTATGGGGAAGTTGTTGGAGGCTTCTAATTTTAAATTCTTAACAGGAAATCATTAAACTGTAGAGGAGCCAACATAACAGACTGTTGCTCTAAAACAAGAGCTAAATGCAGAGCATCCACATGAACTTGTCAGATCTTTCTTTAATGATTTTTTTTTTTTGCCCTTCCTTTCATGTTTGCTGCAACCCAGATAAATACATTTTCATTTTTTTGTTTTTCATATGCATCAGTTCAGGGGTCTCATTCTGGATGAGAGGTGAGAGCCAGTGCCCTTATGGTCAGACCTCAGGGAATGTGGAGATAATCCATCAGCCCCAGAGGTGTTAACTCCTTGTGTGGCCACCCAGAACTTGTGGAATTAGGAGGAATTTCAGTGTCCCTTTCTTGGTTCCTTTTATTGTCTGATGCAGGGAGAAATGCAACTAATTTAATTTAAAGTTTAAGCCTATTTGACAATTTTTTTTTTAAACTCCAGTTAAAAGAAAAACTGAACTTTTCATCCACAAAAGAAGTCATGGCCTTTAATTTTGAGAAATTATTTGAATTAATTGAACAACAGTAAGAAAGAATAATGCTTGTACAGCCACTCTGAGATGGATTTATTTCAGTAACTGTTAGCCAAAATGAGAAATAAGCTATCATTAAGGTCAAGTAAATATCTGATTGTGTTGGAGTTAGAAACATTTTATGTTAACTGATTTTTTACTCACATAAAAGATGCTTTTAACTGTGAGCTGTTTAACCTGAGCTGGGTATTAGAAATAAATAGCTGAGGGGCCATGGGCAGTTTCTGCTTAGCATTTGCTTCCTTTGGGTCCAAACCCAAGGGAAGCACTCCCCAATTTTATATATCCAAGTGAGAGGTCCATAAAAAATGCTCAGTTGCCCTTCAGTTGTTGCCTGTGACTCAGGCCCTGAAGTGGAGAAACTTCCCATCAAGCTGCTTCTTTATTAAAAGCTTTTTCTCCCTGCATCAAACTTCATCTTTATTAGAAGATTTTTTTCCTCCCTGCATCTTCAAACTTTTATGTGCTCCTATTTCTGTGAGGGTCTGGTTTAGCTGAAAGGGTTTGTTGTTTTTTTTTTTTTTGAAGGACTTCAGAGGAAAATGAGGAAATATGGTTTGAGTTGCTGGAGGATCTGCTGGTTTTTGTGTGCCCTGTAAATCTTGAAGCACTTTGGTTTTCCAGCAGTGGTTTGGGGAATGCAGTTGTTGCAGGCAGAAACATCTTTAATGCATTGTAATTTGATTAAATGTGTGAGTGTAGGTATGATTTATATGTGCTGCCATTGCCTTGATTGTAGAAGTATTGACAGAAACGAGGCACTTTTTCACTTGAAAAGGCAAAAGCAACACTTGGATATAAAAAGACAGAAATACCTTGGGGTGTGAAGAGGAGTTTCTTCCCTCATAACTATTTTTTCCCCTTTGTTTCCTTAAATTTTACAAATGCCAGGCTCCCTAGAGTGTGTTGACACCAGGCACAGGGGAAGGAGTCCATCTGTGTGGTTCTGTTCCTGGAGGAGCTTGTGATTTTCCACTCTAAATTGTTTGGGAAAGCATCACCTCTATTGAATGGGACTAATCCTCCCATGACAACACCCCTGCCCACATTTATCCAGCTATGAAATAGGAATATTGTACTTTTTGGAAGTGATGGGCTTTAGTCATCCCTGTGACGACACAGACGTGACAATCTTATTTTGTCATTTTTTTGGGCAGTGGTTTTAAGTTGGTTTCCTCATTTCCTGGCTGAAAAGTAATTGTAAAATATTTATTCCTCCCTTATTTTGTGTGTGCTGTGATGTGGATGGCAGTGGATCTGCTGCAGGCCTGGCAATTAATGTGCCATGCCCATGTTTTATATGTTAATTAAAAGGGGAGTAGTGATACCTCGAGGTGTTTGGGATTGTAGAGAGCTCAAATTAATCTTTATCTCCTTTACAGGCCGTTGAAGTGCCCAACAGACTTATCTAAAATACTGTTATGAAACTTAATGGGCAGATTTTTAAAGCAATTCTATCTTGGGCTGCTGATCTGGTGATTGATCTGATGGTATAAACACCTGGAAAGTAGGGAGGGCTCGTTATCTTATTGGATTAGTGGGGATTAATTCATTAATGCTTGTAACAGGTTTGCAAATCCCTTGGAGCTCCTGGAATCCAAAGCTTCGGTGATATATTTGTTATTTTTTTTAAAATACCGTTGACTTTCATGTGGTTGAGGGAAGGAAATCCCAAGGCCTTGCAGTCCTTAAGCTGAACAATTATCTCCGTGGAAGTATCTCTGCAAAATTCCACGGTGGTTTCCCCTGGGGTGGGAAGGGGCTCTGGGAGCTGCAAGTAAAACAAGGTCTAGAGTTTCAGCTCTAAAACCCAAATGCACAAACCCCTCCTGTCTTAAATAGTCAGGAGTGGAAACCCTGCATGTCCTGTGGGATGTGTAATTCCGGAGGGATCA
>NW_021940796.1:2164531-2182704 GCF_001715985.3 Manacus vitellinus
CCCCCGCCGCGGTTTAGCCGCCTTTTCCTTCCCCCGCACTATTGTGAGTTCCCCCTCCATCGCTGCCCCTCCGTCTCTGCCGGCCCTGTGCCGGGCATGGAGAGAACGCGGGGTGGGATTCGAGGTCTCGGCTCGAGTGGTTCGGTGGAACGAGAAAAACTGGAGCGCGGGCTGCGAGAGAAAAGATGTAAACACAGGGTGGTGAGGACGCGCTGTTGTGTAGCTGGGAATGGTGTGATGGGAGAGCTGCGGTTTGTTTTCGGCGTGTTACAGGTCGCATCTCCAAACCGGATTTATTTGGAGGTCTTCGCCTTGTTGCCCTGGGGAACCGCGCGGGACTCCCGCTTAGATTTCCCTGGGATCATTTAAAAAAAGATAATTTTAACAAACCGGGCTGGGAAGGCGTTTTTTCCTTAAGTGTGCTTCCAGTTGTTTTTGTGAGTCCTGATGGAAGGATTGAAATGTGGCTGGCGTATAACGGGTACTCGTGTTGTTGTGTGAGCATCGGGGGTTACGCAGGGTCCCTGCCAAAATAGAGAACACGCTCGGTATCCTGAATATTCTGTATATTGTTTGCTTAATTGCAGGGGTCCTAAATAGGGAAGGGTAAAGGAAAGAGAGTGCCCAGACAGGTGACAGTCATCATTCCTGTGCTATTCCTTCTCCCTGCGTCTAGTGAGACTGAAGAATTGAGTTTTTGAAAGGTATTTTTTTCTCTGGGTAAGGTGAAGGTTATGGTTTAGAGTATGGTTATTGTTTATATAGGATGTGTAGAGTGTGTGTGTACCGTGTGTGGATTTATGTGTTCAAAAGCCTCAGGAAGAAAAAAATACAACAGGCAGCATCCAGCAAATGAAGACAGAAGGGTGTGGAACACGGGAAAATCGGATCCAAAACACCGTGACATAATGACAGTTGGGCTCGGGAGGGAAACCTGAAAAGCAAGAACTGCACTCTGAGCACCCCCGGGGGATTTCAGTGGAGTGATTCAAGGGGTGGGGGGGATTATAACGTCAAAACAGTTTCGTTTTCCTTTTTCTTGAACAGCAAAATGGAGAAGTTGTGCAAATGTCAGATGCTTGAGAAATGCAGGGGAAGGAGTAGCAGGGTCGAGGGCACTCTGTGTGGAGAGGAAAGGGTGTGTGAGGTTTAGGAGCAGCAGAACTTGCCCCCAGCCCTGATGTTGGGGTGGGTGCCCTCCTGGGCTGCAGAGCTGGGTGATAAGATGTGTGAGCAGGAGAAGGTGGCATGGGGGGGAAGATAAGGAGTTTAGTTTTCTGCTTGTGGTATCCCTGGTGTGCTATTTGTCACTGGGACCAAAGGCAGGGAGGTGAAGTGGCAGAGTGCAGCCAGCCTTGTTCTAGTAAGGAGTGTTTAGCAATTACCACCGGGGCTGTGGAAGCAATTTAAATTGTTGGGAGAAACAACATCGCTCTGGCTGTGAGTGTTTGATGACAGTTCGAGGTGTTTTGTAAACTCCAGAGTATGTTTGGCCTTAATGATTCGGGCTGCAGTTGTGGAGGTGACACTGTGGGCATGAAATGGAGAACTGGGTATTTTGGTATCTTGGAAAGTCAAAGAACAGTTTGGAATTGTGGTGTGGGGGATGGAGGCTTTACTGCTTCCAGTTGGAAGAGAAGCCCACACTCAGCTGCTCTGTTGGTTGTTGGAAGCTCTGGGATCACCCTCTGCATCTCCTGGGGTGGACACAAAACACACTGACTGTGAGAGTACCAGAAAAATTAAAAGAGAAAAATACCCCTTTGGCATTGCTGATAATTTTGGGCGTTAATTCTATAGTAATAAAAATTTGTACTGAAGAGCTTCTGGAGTAAAGGTTCACATTGGAAGCTACAAATCCAGTTTATGAGTTTATGGGCTCAAAGTTACAAGGCTGAGTGAAGGGTAGTGGTTTTCAAGTAGAGGGGAAAGTTGTTGTAGGAAGATGTTCTTGCTCAGGTGACAGGATTGCTGAAGACACACTCCTGGTACCTGGAGGAGGGGGGCGAGTGGCTTCAATTCTAATACTTGAGCTCAGGAGAAAACTCAATGGTTTTGCTGCTTCTGCTGATTTCTAAATGTCCTAAGAGAGCTGTGCTGGGTCTAATAGTTGTGTCTGCACAGGAGCAAGGCACGAAGTGCAGTCCCTGCTGAGCAGCAGATCAGATCTGCTTCTGTCGAGCCTAAAATCTGAGGCTGCTCTATCAGTCTTTTTCTCACAAGTGGGTGATTTCCCTCTCTGTCTCCTCGTCCCCATAAAGACTGATTTGACTCTCTGATAGGTTTTATTGCTGTTGAGGGGTTGTTCCACTGACAGAAACTCATTAGTCGCAGCTTGTTTTCTGTTAAGTGCACGGTTGAAGTCCTCATTACCACTTGGCTCCCTCCCTCGTTTCCTCCCATTTGGAATGTGTTACATTTAATATCCACAGTTAAAATTGCCAGACAAAGTGCTTCCAATAAGCTGATTGAATGTTTGTGTTCCTGAAATAAAGCTACTCCGAGGGAGAAAGTGTGGTTTAGTATTTAGAACACAAAGCTAGAACGCTGTTAGAGCTCAAATGTTTAAATTGTGCTGGATGCCTTGGTAGCTCATTCCGAGGGGATGCAGCTTTTACCTTCATCCTGCCTATAAATTGTGCTTCTCCTTCAGCACTTTTCCCTCAGGCATCTGAACACCAGAACTTAAATTCCTCATTTTTTGGTTCCGCTTAAAAGCCGTGGAAGTTTAAAAATCTGTATCTTCGCAGAGGGGAAGGAGTAATTGTGTTGAATTCTTCTTTTCTCCTCTGTTTGTTTCTGGTGTGTTTGTTGTGTCCCAGCAAAGAGAAGAGCAGCCTGGCTGGGGTATTCCCTGCAGACAGCTTGTGTCAGGGTGGAATTCCTGCCTTGTGAGCCTGACTTGTGAAGTGCAGGAGATGGAATGTGACAGGGAGATGAGTCTCCCCGTGGAGTTTGTCTGGAGACGTGAGTGGGTGCAGTGAAGAGGAAACAGGAGGTTGCTGTTGACAGTTGAAGTCAACTGATAACTGGGAATTGGAGTTGGGATTTCGGAGGGTGCTGGAGCGGGGAGGAGGTGCTTTGGCTGAGCTGTCTGAAGGGGGATGTCTCTGTGGAGGTTTGGAAGTAGATGTGAAAATAGAAAAGGCATGAAAGGGAAATTTGGGTTGGACATAGATGGGGAGAGCAGCGTAATAGGAAGTTAATATCAGTGGTTTGAGGGCAAAGCAGTTGAGAAAGAAGGAGATTTCCTTAACCATGTGTAGCTGACAGCAGTGTAGGGATGTTGTTGCTCTGGTTTCAAGGGGTATCTCCTGTAGAAGTTGGATGTTGTGTTAAGGAGAGCATCTCTAACCAGTCTGCATCAGTCCTCTCAAAGGAAATGTGGGTAAAACAGTTGAGATGTTGCTCAGCCTAAATGTTGTTATTCAGCTATAAAAATAAAAGAACACTTTCCTTCCTTCCAAGGGGATCAGGAACATCCAGAAATCCTGATTGCCAGTCCAGTATCCAGACAAAATAATAGAATTGGTGACATTTCTTCTACTTCAGACAGGGAAATGAACAGTAGGCCTTAATGAAACACTCTGGATCCTGTTTGAGGAGCACATCTTCCCCTGGGTTCTTCTAGTGGTGCTTGGAATATTAAGCCAGAGGAGGTAGTTTTTTGAATCCTATTCTGGTGCTTTGGTAGTGGCTTTATCTCCATGTTTGTGTCAATTCAAGCTCTAGCTCAAACTGCTGTGAGGAGAGTGGGGGTGCCCCGGGGGCACTGCTCGCCCTGGCTGTGCTGTGGTTCAGCCCAGGCCCTGTTGTAACATCAGACAAGCCTCTGGCACACCCTCCATCCTGACCTTCAGGACGTTCCCAGCTCCAGAGAGTTAAAATCATGCCTTTCCTTGGCCTTTTCTGTCCCTGCAGCAGAGTGGCCCAAGACCATGACGGGCCTGCCCAGCACGTCGGGGACGACGGCGAGCGTGGTGATCATCCGGGGCTCCAAGATGTACGTGGCCCACGTGGGGGACTCAGGGGTGGTGCTGGGGGTCCAGGATGACCCCAAGGACGACTTTGTGAGAGCTGTGGAGGTCACACAGGACCACAAGCCAGAGCTGCCCAAAGAGAGGGAGAGAATCGAAGGCCTTGGGGGCAGGTGAGTGTGTCTGCTCTGACTGAGCTAAGCTTGTTCCGAGAGGGTCATGCAAGAAGCTGAATCTCACAGTGTATTTCTATTATCCTCTGTTTTTTATAGCTTGTTGGGGAATATGTTACAGTGATCCATTGTTACATGGTTGGTTTTTTTTTTGCTGGTGGTTTATGGCATATACAGAATTTTAAAAAGCCCAGCTGAGGTGTGCTTACAGTTCTACGTGTTCACCCAGCACTTTGAAAGTGGAGATGGTGATATTTGACCTATTTTTTGTTAAATTCCAAGGAATCTGGGGGTTGGGAAAATTATCTTTGCACCTAGAGAAAATTATCTTTGCAGATAGGGAAAATTATCTTTGCACATAGAGAAAATTACCTTTGCATATAAGTAAAATGATCTGAGGTCTGGAATACTGGGTTTGTCAAATTTTGACACAAACCACTGTGATTTCTCAGGTGTTCTGCATTGTTCCTGAGATGACAATGGCAGCTGTTGAGTGGGCTCCTCAAAGCTTCTGCTTAGGGAACATAAAGAAAAAAAATAAAGGTTAGATTTGAAACCAAGTCCTGTTTGGATTTGCTGTGTTTAAACACCCCCTGTAAGGATCAGAACGCCGTGTCTGGGCAGGAGTTGTTTCTTCCCTGTCAGGAGCTGGCAGAGGCTGGAATGCCCAAGCTGGGGTGGGTGTGTGTTCCCTGTGGGTGAGGGGGAAGCAGGCAGGGCTATCAGGTGGCACAAATGTTTGGGCACCAACCTCAGGGCTGGTGTTTGGTGGAGTTTCCCGGGAGCTCAGGGAGCTCAGTGCTCCCCTGGTGCTGTGGCAGATGGGTGGGCACGGCTTCCTTCCCAGAGCAGGGCTCTGCAAAGGCTTTCCTGTTGCCATCACTCATGTGAGAGCCCTGTCAGCCCGTTAACCTGCAGACATTTGTGTCTCTGGCAGCTGGGACTCCATCAGGTGGCTCTGCAGAAGGGGGAACCTGCAGTTCCCCTGGGTTAGTCCCTGTGCACGTTTCCAAGTTGTGCATCTCAGAGACTGAAGCTTCAAAGCAGCATTCCCTGAAGCTTTGTGTCTACAGGAATGCTTAATTTGGTTTTAGGTTGTTTTGGTTTTTTTTTTTGTTTTTTTTTTTATTCTTTTATTTCTACTGGTGCTCCTCCTGTTTTTCCCAGGCTGGCTGTGAGGCAAATGGTAGGAGTGGGGTGGAACTGTGCAGCTGTGCCTGGTAATGTCCTCTCTTTCATGAGAGCAAACTGGGAACAGTTAAGGGCAGAGCATAATTGAATCTTCCATTAAAATGAGATTTTTCCTAGTAACAGTCTGAGCGTGGGATGAGGTTTTCTTTCAGCTAATGCCTGAAGTGAGCTTTGTGTGGTCATTAGTTGGACAAGTGGATGAGATCAGTTTTTAGGATGTGGTGTTTGTGACTTTGCAGTGCTGTGGATGGAGCTCAACATGCCCTTGTTGTTAAGGCCTTTGAAGTCTCAGGAAGTGCATCTTGAATGGCTTCAGTATGAGGAATCTTGAGGCTGTTCCAGAGCTGCTCAGTTCCTAATTACCAGTGGCTGTTCCTTGGATGAAAGGAACTTCCAAGTATCCAGTTCTTAACTTGTCTGGGACCAAGCTTTGCTAGCTCCTGGTTTCATTAGCTCTTATTCCTTGGCTGTTCATACACTGTTCTTTCTTCCCTGCCTGATGCAGCTGCCCCAGTTATTTGCTGTGCAGCTTCTCTGCCCCCTCAGTGCCATCTGTGGGAGCCAAACCAGCTCAGTGCCTCAGAGCAGGTGCTCACATGCAAATACAGAGCTGTTTCCTCCCATCTCCTGCTTCCAGCAGACAGCAACTGGCAACAATTCCCCTTTTGTGTCTGCAAGGGAATCCCTACAGCAGGCTGCTCCTTTCTCTTCTCTTGTTTCCACTGTACTGTGTTGCTCTTTGCTGCCAGACTCTGGGAGATGGAGAAAGCTGCAGGAGGAGCTCAGTGCTAAATCCACCTGAGCGAGCTGGTGTTGATGGTCCTCGGATGAGGGGGGCAAATTCAGTTCTGTTCTTTCTCTGACAAAGAGTTTCTTCCAATTCTTCATTCCCCTGCTTTTTTATTTTCTTCTGCCCTTCCCCTCTCACTTTTCCCTTTGGCTGAATAAGGAGTGAAGCTCTCCAAGGGGCACGGTGTGTTTTGAAACACTGCATTGTGCCCTGGACTGCCCCGAGGGCGTTGTCATTATCGCCTCCGGATTTGCATATTTAACTGGCTTTGTCTCCTTTGTTCCTGTGTGACCTCTGCCTGTCTCTGGTGCTTCCAGCGTGATCAACAAGTCCGGAGTGAACCGTGTGGTGTGGAAGAGGCCCCGGCTGAGCCACAACGGCCCCGTTCGCCGCAGCACCGTCATCGACCAGATCCCCTTCCTGGCCGTGGCCAGAGCCCTGGGTGAGTGCTGTGCTGGGGGCAAACATGGAGCTCGAGGGATTCAAGCACTTGCTTTTTTGCAAGCCTGGGCCTTTAAAATATATTTTTAATACCACCTGGATTTATTTTTTTGAAATCTGTAAAAGGCGGCGTCGGCGAGAGAAGAACCCGCCTTAAAACTTTCAGGGTTTTCAAGTGTCAGCCTTACAAGGATGGGACTTAATTTCTGGTGCAAATGAAAATGTATAAGCAGCACATTGTCTCCAGGGTGGAGAGCACCTTGGTCTTTTTCTTACTGAGATAACAGGACTGGAATTTTTGACTGGTTGGTAAAACTTAAGTGTTGCTGGATTGCAGGTGAATTCAGCCTGTCCTTTGTGGTGAGTCTTTTTTCTTTAAGACTTAGCATAGAATGGGATGAAAGTCAAGTCTGTGTTTTATCTGTTAACTTGCCTTTGTGGGAGCACTAATAATGGGAAACTGTCTTTGAGAAACACTTTATTCCAAGGACAAAAAGGCATATTGCAGTACTGGAAAACTAGTGACAAATAGTTTTTGGGAAGTGCTTCATAACTGAATCACTGGATGCCTCTTACCCATGAGTGTTGGTGTCTGCTGGTTATTTTTTTCCCTTAAAACACAGGGATCTGTCCAGGCTTAAGGAGAACTCTGCAGTGAACATTTAAAAGCCAGATCTGTATCAAAGTGGTGGAATGGTGCTCTTATAAAATTTTAATTGTATGGACGTTTTCTCAGTAGCTTCAAGTCTTTATGGGCCATATTTTAGGTAGGATAGAGTTTATTTTGTGGTTAGTAAAACCGACTGGGGAGTTGGAGTAAATCCTTGGAAGAGTCTTTGGCATCTTCAACTCGTGGCACAGAAAGAATCCTGGCCCAAGAGAAACCTTGTGAGCTCTGTTGACATCCCCTTTCCTGTTCTGATTGTCACAAGTGCCCTTCTGCCCTAAAATAAGCATTTGTGGAATGCTTAATTCTGTATTTAAGTATTTAAATAATGTTTAATTTATTTATAGCCCCAGAACAAGGCAGAAATATTTGGGCTTCCTCCTGTCCCTGTGAAGTATCTTTAAGCTGCTTTTGCTGAATCCAGCAGGTTTCTGTGCCTTCTAATGGAATATTTTAAGAGTATTCTGCATTTTCACAGCTATTTCTGCTGACCTTTTCTGGGCAATAAAAACACCTCTTTTTATATCAATTTACCTCCTAATAAATATGAATCCCAGGGAGTCCCAGAATTGGAAATCTGGCTCTGTGTGTAATTTTGGAAGGTGCTGCACTAAGCAGGGGACATAGAGAGAGAAGCTACACTTGGTATCACTTGAAACAAGAAGCAAGTGTAGGAAGGAGCAGACAGGCAGGGTGATTAATGGCTGGGCTTTGGGGGTTCCTACAAGTGCAGCTTAAAGTTGTTGTGGTTTTCCTAAGCTGCTGTTTAAGTTCATATCCCCCAGCATGGGTGAGTTCACTGCTAACAGTGTGGTGGCAGAAATGGGGCTTTTAAAGGGCTTTTTGATTTATGTGGGATCTCTCTTGTTGGTAAATTAGCTCAGCTCTAAATCTGGTAAATATTTTATGGACTTTTTTTCCCCTGTTCCCCTCCCCTTTTCCTTGGGAACTGATGTGGAGCCAAGACCTGCAGCTGTGAGTGGGTTCTGTGGGGAGGGATTGCCCTGAAGTATTGGAGCTGTTTGGGGGTTGTTTAAATTAATGAATGATGAAAGCTGAGCCAAGAACCCCTTAGTTAAACCCCCCAGTCACATGGGAACACAAGCTGTCCTTTCCCTGGATTTTTATATGGAACTATAATAGACTCAGCCCTGTATTTCAGGTAGGGCAGCCTCTGCCATGCAGGTTGGACTTTTCCTAAGAGCAGGAATTCCCTGCTGCCCCCTAAAAGGAGTTGTGTGCTAGCACAGGGAATCCCTGGATAGCTGCAGGAATGTTGGCTCTGACAGGGACAGGGAAGCTGTTTCAGAGCAACTTCCTGGATGCCAGAGTTTTGTGAAGCTCCCTGAATGCACATTCCATGGAACCCCGGGGAAGAGGGTGTTGCTGACCTCAGATGATCTCAGTAGACTCCTGTATGATGGTCTAGGTTTTTTACATGCATTTAACCATTATTTTATTGGAATCTACCTCTCCTTTGGCAATGTAGAAAAACAATCCCAAACCCTTCTCCCAAAAGCAGAACTTCAGCGAGGTTTGGACAGTGCATTCTTGGGGTTTGCCCCTTCTCCAGCTGAGCAGATGCTGCCCAGGATTGGCTGTTGAAGCCTCAAATTCCACCCTGGTGTTCATTTGAAGGATTTAATTCAAGGCCAGCCACTGGGAGTAGCTTCCTGCAGGTCATTTGAGCTCTTTGCCTCTGCTTTTGCAAGGAGTTCTTGCAGGTTTTCTCATTCCAGCCCCCTGCCACGGGCAGGGACACTTCCCACTAGCCCAGGTTGCTCCAAGCCCTGTCCAACTTGTTCTTGAGCACTTCCAGGGGTGAACAGTGCTTTAGGAGCAGCTTTTGATTCACCACTCATTTCAAATGCAATTATTTGTGTAATTTGCTGTTGAAATACTGTTCTCTTAGCTGTGCTTTGCTTTTCTGTTGAGGGTGGCATCCTTTCTACAGGTTAGACTGAAAAAGTGTGTAAATAAAACAAGTCCCTAAAAACACACTGCTCAAGGAGTGCAGAAAGTTTTAAAGCCTCAGGTGCTTCTGTGTCACTTCTCTGCTTGCTGTCCCTGCAGTTTTGTCCCCATCTCTCAGCCTGAGCTCTCCTTAATCATTCCTGATTGGAAATCAGGATGGGACACTGCTTCCATTCCTCCCCTTGTGGCTCCAGGCCTGGCTTGCCAGGGGTGCAGTGAAAATCCCCCTCCTATCTCACTGGTTTCCAGTGGTTCCTGTCCTCATCCTTGCAGGGATTTGTCTCACTTCCCCCAGCTCTGCTTCACTGGCACTGGGAAAAAAAGGAAGTTCTGCAAGTCTTCCCTTTGTAGCAACAGCCCTGTCAGATAAAAGTGGGCTTTGGAAAGCTCTGGGATTAATCAAAGCAGGTTTTTGGTTTGGACCCACTTATAAAAATCAACGTCTCTTTCCTCTATTAAAACCAAAAGCTGTTTTTCTATTTTGTATGCAAAGCAGCATCTCCTGAAACAGGAATGAAAGGCTTGATTTATGTGACTTCTGGACATGCTTTGCTCTAAGAAGGCTTTGGGTTTAATCCAGTCCAGCCCACTTACGTGATGGGTGTTTTTGTTTGGAGCTTCAGTTGCCTCCCTGGCAGCAGCTGAGCTAAAAGTGGGTTTTTTGTTGTATTTTAAAAGTTAGCACTGAGCACGTAAGAGAGACTGCACAGTTTGATATATTCTCATAGGCAGCTAAATTAGAGTCCTGCTCCTTCAGAATCTGATTTCAAACATCTCTTTCATTTTGGAAGATGCAGTATTTTAATGTGGAGCTCTCTATATTATTCAGGTTTGAGCCAGCACTGAAAAAACAGGTATGACTTTTCTGGAAGATGCAGAAGGAACCACGTTAGTAACAATTTTTTAATGCTTTGGAAAAGAAATATGCAAACCAAACACTGCAAGGAATATTCCCAGTGTGTAAAGTCTTTAAAGAAGGAGATTGTTAAAGAGTTGTGTAAATGTTTGGGTTTTAATTCAGAACAAAAATAGTCTGGCTCCCAGAAGGGACTCAGAGCCTGGCATTGCAGTGCTGTAACAGGAGCCTTTGGCACATCCCAGTGTCACGGGATCCCTCCTTCCCAGCCTGCCAGAGGGTCACTGTCCTTCTGCTTGCTTTGGAACAGAATTAAACATTTCAGAGCCCTTTGAAATGCTCAGGGAAGAGTGTGCTGTGCCTCCTGCCTGGCCTCCCTGGCCCTCTCTCCTCCTCAGGGCTGGGGCAGAGGCTGCCCCGGGAGGGACTCGGCAGGTTTGTGATTCCTGAGCTCTCCAGGTTTGTGATTCCCGAGTCTCCAGCCGGGCAGGGAGGGCACACAGCTGACATTGGAATGACAGCATTCCATCTGGGCAGCAGCTCCACAGAGCTCTGGCTCAGCCTGTGCTGAAAATAAATCCCAAATCACTGTCCCTGCCCTGTGACAGGGATCAGCCTCTGGGGGGTCTGAGAGCCCCTCCCCGAGCAGAGCATCCCGAGGCAGCTCCTCCTGCCAGGAATTCTGCAGGTCCGTGGAGCTGCCTGCTGAGAAATGAACACCAGAGTCAGTTCTCCCTGTTCTTCAGGGCAGTCACAAGTACTGGTTGTTTCCTCCTAGGCTGAGGAAGGCAGAATTTCACTGTATGCCTCAGGCTTCAAGTATTCCTTGTGGAATTTTTGCTGGGTTAAGGACCAAAAGCTTTATTTTCTTTCAGTTTGTGAATCCTGGGGCTCTTCTGAGCTTCCAGTAGCTCCTGACTGGTCTGGTTGGTCAGTTAATTCCTGATTGGGCTTTAATGCTTTTCCATCCTACGGCTTTGGGAATAAATTATTGTGTATTTCCTCTTTATAACCACTGTGATATTCCCAGTTATCCCTGTGAGGAGCCTTCTTCCTCTTGGAGAAGATCCCCTGAAATCAGTGTGGTGATTACTTGGCAGTTTGCTCAGGAAGAGTAGCAGATGGACACGATGACATGTTCATCCCTGAACCCAACTGAAACAGCAGCAGGTTATTTTTATCAGCCAGCCCAGGATTTTAATTAAAACAACGATTCAGTGAATGACAGTTGTCATTTCTCCTACGTGAGTGTGAACAAAGAAGCAAAGAGCAGCAGAAAAATATTAAGCACGTTGGAAATGGATGCTGCCAGGACTCCAAGGGTGGGTCTGTGCACCTCTGGACGAGCAGCCTTGGCTGTTAATTAAGGCTCATTAGCAGCGTGTGCTTGTCGGGGAGGAGAATTGGGGCTTTAATGAGGGTGGAGCAGCCCTCCTTGCTACTGGAGAGCACTAATTGAGCCCAAGTATTCCCTTCCCTCATCCTGGAAGAGGCTTTTCAGCTGGTTGATAGCTTGAGGCAAAGCTAATGGAGGGAAGTAGGAAGACAAAAAGCTTATTTATTATCTTTAAAAGGGTGGTGATGGATGTGGAAGAAGCTCCAGGCTTTGTGAGGGCAGCAAAAAGCCAAGAGCCCGACAAACCTTTGCTCTTGAGCTGGAGTTGTTGAGCTTCTCTTTGCTGCTCACCTCTGACATTTTAATTAATTTCTGCTTTTAAAGCTGTGTGTCCTGCTCAGAAAAGCTTAGCCAGTGCTTGCAATTAGTAATGTTACTTTTTGTTGCTTTTTGCTATGGGAAGTTGTTTGTGAACATGGAAATGAAAGAGAAGGTGCCAGCACAAATTATTTCTTGATTTAAATGAAGGATTTTAATTTTTTCAAATATACTTGGTAAATGAAATTGAAATAATTTGATATGGAAATGGAATTTTCTGATGGAGGGGGGTTTTACCTGAGGAGGGTTTGGAGGGAGCACTGGATGCAGGGGATGTTTGGATGTGTTGCTGCCAAGGTGACCCCCAACTCATTCACACGGTGAGGGAGGGGTAAAAATAGAAAGGTTCCCTGGCTGAGGCCATCCTGGGGAGAGGCTGCAGCTCTCATTCCCTGCTGGAACTCAGCACTCCTCGTGTTCCTGTGGCTGCTCTCCAGCTCTGAAGTTTGGCACAGGGTGTTCAGCTGGAAGGAGGCTCCAACAGCCCTGCAAGGGATGCAGAGGGAAGAGGGCCGGGGAAGAGGATGGAGCAGGGGAAAGCTCAGTCTCCTCCCTTCCCCTCTGCCTTTGTCCCCTCCCTGTGGCACCTGCCCACAGGAATATTTGCAGGTTTGGTGTGGGATCAGCAAAGTAAGGCCTTACTTCTGTTTGAGGAGGACTTTATAAATCCAGGTGGGTTTTACTTTGGGCAGCGATTGAGGTTTCACCATTTTCGAGGTGTTAATCTCTGATATTTCCCCTTGCCCCAAAAACTAGTTTGAAGAGAGTAGATCTCCTATAAACATAGGTTTGAATGTGGCTTAGTTTGTTGCATTAAATATGATTGGAAGGTGAGAGCAGCAGAACAGCAGCTGTGCTGGAATTCCTTCGTGTTGCTGGTGACTCCAGCCTGGTGCCGACGGTTTTCCCGGGAACCCTGATCTGTATTTTCCAAGCTGGAGATTTCTCACGTGGAATGTAACCACTCCAACCCATTTTCTGCTTTGCCAGGTGACCTCTGGAGCTACGACTTCTACAGTGGGGAGTTTGTGGTGTCCCCTGAGCCCGACACGAGCGTTCACACCATCGACCCCCAGAAACACAGATACATCATCCTGGGCAGTGACGGGCTCTGGAACATGATCCCACCCCAGGATGCCATCTCCATGTGCCAGGATCACGAGGAGAAGAAGTACTTCGTGGTGAGAGCAGTGGAAATTTAATACTTTTTACCTCTAAAAATCGCTCAGACTGAGCAATGAAGTGTCCAACAAAGGGGTTGTTATTTGGGCATATTCAGTTTTGCCACAGCATAAAGTTGTTAGAACAGCTTAGTTGTAGAGGCTGATGTCAAATAACATTGTTGAGTTTATTATTATTATTATTTGGTTGTCATTTTGGGGAAATGTGACCACTAGAATGGTATCTCTCAGTAATAAAGGACATGGTGTTCCTTCTCTAAGGAGGTTATACAAAATGCTGTCCGAAAATCAAATTTGTCTCACGTCAGGGCTCGTGTCACAATGCAGACAGTTGCTTAGACTGAATTAAATTATTTTCTGGTTTATTTTACAAAGCAGTTAAGATGAGGGCAGTGGTCACAGTCTCCAGAAGCAGTTGGACAATACCCTCAGGCACAGGGTGTGACCTGTGCAGGGCTGAGGGTTGGACTCCCTGATCCCTGTGGGTCCCTCCCAGCTCGGCACATTCTGGGATTCTGTGAATTCCTGTAGTGGAGCATCAGACAGTAAATGCTCTGTAAACCCTGGAGAGGCTTTGGGAGGGCTGTAGGTTGTGCCACAGGCAGGCTGTTGGTGCAGTGTTCTGGTTTAGAGCACTTGTATGTACGTGGAAGGAAGAGGTGGAAGGAAGAGGTTTCCACGAGTGTTTCCTCCCGTGTTTCCGGCTGGAGCTCCTTCAGCCCGTGCCTCCCAGGAGCACAAACCTCCAGCTGTGCTGCCCCTGTGCCACCTCCCAGTGGCCCTGAGGTGTCCCTGACGTGTCCCCCCGTGTCCCCAGCAGGGAGAGCACCGGCAGTCGTGTGCCAAGATGCTGGTGAGCCGCGCCCTGGGCCGCTGGAGGCAGCGGATGCTGCGGGCGGACAACACGAGCGCCATCGTGATCTGCATCCACCCCCCTCGCGCCAGCCAGAGCCCCTGGGAGCACGAGGAGGAGCTGTACCTCAACCTGGCCGAGGGGCCCTGCTACAGCAGCCCTGACACCAACAGCACGAGCCCCTCCCGCTGCTGCACCCCCCCTGTCAAGGTAAAGGTGCCACGGAATCCTCGGCAGCAGCTGAGCTACGAGGGGGTTTTTTGTTGTGTTTGAAAAGTTAGCCCTGAGCACGTGAGAGAGACTGCACAGTTTGATGTATTCTCATAGGCAGCTAAATTAGAGTCCTGCTCCTTCAGGATCTGATTTCAAACATCTCTTTCATTTTGGAAGATGCAGTATTTTAATGTGGAGCTCTGTATATTATTCAGGTTTGAGCCAGCACTGAGAAACAGGTATGACTTTTCTGGAAGATGCAGAAGGAACCACGTTAGTAACATTTTTTTTAATGCTTTGGAAAAGAAATATGCTAACCAAACACTGCAAGGAATATTCCCAGTGTGTAAAGTCTTTAAAGAAGATTGTTAAAGAGTTGTGTAAATGTTTGGGTTTTAATTCAGAACAAAAATAGTCTGGGTCCCAGAAGGGACTCAGAGCCTGGCATTGCAGTGCTCCCCCTGGGAGGAATTTCCCCTTAGACAGCTTCCTGGGGCATGGTGGAGTCAGACCATTGCCAGGGATTTAGTAATAGTCTTAGAAACTACTGACCTCTCAATTTAAATCACTGTTTAACGTTGCCTTTTGATGTCTTCAATGTGTTTTTAACCCTGGGCCAGGCACCGTGTGTGTCTAGATAATGTGTTTCAGTTGTGACTTGTTCTGTGCCACCTCCTCAGTACTTCCACGTGCAAGGCTTTGGAGAAGTGGGCCAGCTTTTATTATTGTTTCTTAAAAGACTTTGGAGCACCAGAGGCAGAGTATTAATGTAGGAACCTCTCAGAATTGCTGCTGGTGGTTTGTTAGTAGTTTTGGATCTGTGATCCCTCAGTGTGGAAGAAATTATTAGTGTAACTTTATGCACGTGGTTCACACAGCTTGAAATGCACTCTTAGGGGTAAGTTTTTTCCAAGATTCACCCCAAAATCCAAAGGAGCCTGTTAGGAAGAAATCAGACTGGGGATCAGAGGTTTAAAAAAGGAAAAAACCCAACACATCCCCTTGGAGAATAAGGTTGGGCTGCAGTTTCCCTTCTGCCTTGCCATGTCCTGGTGCAGCACAGCTGGGGAACTGCAGAGTGGTGCTTGTGGGGGTGTTCTGACCTTGTGGGGCTTGGTTTGGGATTGTTTGGCTGTGGGTTTTTATTTTCTCCTCTAAGGTAACCCATGGGTTAATTTATACCAGCACATGTTGATATAAAGAACATTTCTCTCTGCATTGGGAGATCTCATTATCTTCCTGTGGTTGATTTAATGTTCTTTGTTGGAGGAAGAGACATTGTAACAGAAGGTCTTTCTTGAGGCTGGAAGTTTTAACCATCAACATAAAGCAGAGCCCTTCAGAAGGTTATTTTGTTCTGTTTTGTGGCCTTTTCTTTGCCCCTGTAAGAAGTGCAGTGTAGCTGTGAGTGGATGTTTGCTTCAGTAATTCCCAGCTGCTCCTGATTTCAGTCACTGTCCTTTGATGTTCTGCAGTGTCTGTAGATAACTGTCCTTTGGGCAAAGGAAAAGAAAGCAGAAATTAGAGAGGGAGTTGGGAACGTTCCCTTGGGAGAAAGAAGCTGCTCATAAAACAGCAAACTCCACCTTTGTCTCCTCCCCTTCCATCCATGGAGAGCCATGACAAGAGCTCAAACCCCAGCAAAATCTTGAGGGGAAAAATATTTGAATTCTGAGCACTCCTAAAATTTTAAATGGTGCCATCTGGTCTGTGTGTGAACTGTTAGCAGGAATCACTGAGCTGTGCTGGCTGCAGAATATCCAGCAACCAGCAGTTCTGGATGAGGGCTTAGGGACAGTCTGTATTTTTTTTTTATTCCCCCTCTCCATCTAAGATTCAGTGAACTGAGGATCTGCAGAAGTGGAAGCAGGTGGTGAGGGATTCGGGAAAGGCCTTTATTCCATGATCCTTTGGGATCCCAGTGGTGTGGGCAACATCACAGGAGGAAGAGCCCCATTTGGTTGGTCCCAGCAAATCTGGCCATAGAGAACAGCATCCATTTGCAGAACAAAACAGAAATACTTTGGTACATAAAGCTGCAGGTAAATGTATGGTCTAATTTAGGTTGGGAATTAATTAATACTGTTGAATTTTACTGCAGAGGGATCATCCTAGTTTCTGTGAGGGAAGCAGGGATGGTCTTGACTCTTGACAGCTGCTACCTGCCAAAACAATTAATCTGGGAATAGATGGAGACCAAAGTTTCTCAATTAAACAGAAGTATTTCTTAATTGCTTATCCTTCTGGCAGCAATTACTAATACCAAATTAATTCCAGTATTCCTGGGGCCAGTGATAAAGATTGATTGGATTGTTGAGACATTAAATGGTGATTCATGGTTTATTTTTCCTGTTTGGTCACATCCCTCTCCACAGTCCATCCTCTGCCTTCCCTTGGCTTCCTGAGCCTTCTCCAGGCTCAGCTGTTTGCAGCAGGCAGGAGATGTTGGAGATAAGTTAAATGTCTTGCACAATAAAATCATCAAACCAAGTTGTTAGAGACACAATGTCAGAAATTTGGCTGAGGAGCTGCAGCAGCATTGCCAGAGCTGCTCTGTGTGTGTGTGTGTGATCAGCTTCCTCATGGATCCTGCAGGAGCTGAGCTGAGGAATAACCTTTGGAACACCATCCATAAAGGTCTTCCCTCTCCTGTTGGTAAATGTAGCAAAAGAATCTTACCCAGATGGTTTTATTTACACGTGGGGAGCAGCAGAGGAGTGGAAACCTGGTGTGGATGCTGGAAACAATTCTGATTATCCTCTCTTTTGGAGGGCATTTTATAAACTTCAGGATCAGATTTTTGCCAAGTGCTGAGCAGCCCTGGAACTCACCTTGAAGGAGAACTGGAGTTCTTCTGGGCTGGGACTCAAAAAGCATCTGTTTGTTCACCTGAGGTGTTGCTCTGACTGATGGAGCTGTGTGAGCACTGGAGTTTTCAGCACATTATTTTCTTAAAATAAGAACTGTCATCTGCCTCTCACTGATGGTGTGTGGAGTAACGTGGCCTTGAAATTTACTTTTGAAGGACTCTCTGAGTAACCAGGGATTTCTTCACAATTAAATCTTTAATAAGGTCATAATTCATATCTTCAGGGCACTGCATAAACACTAATTTTTATAATCTCCCTGTGGATGGGGAGAGCAAGTGTTGTCCCCATTTTCCTGTCGGTAGGACTGGGAATGAGGCTGCAGAAGAGATGAGGAGCTGAAGGGAGGGTCAGAATTTGGGAAGTCCCTGGTTCTCAGGACATCATTAAACAGCTCCTGCCCAACACACAGAGACTGTGCTTCCTGGGGAGTGGCTGGGAGTGCTGGCAGGGATGGAGCTGGAGGAAACCAGAGGCAATAAAGCCATTTTTAGAATAGCTCTGACTCCCTATCTTTCTGTGGGCAGTGAGGACACTGGTGAGGAGTTGGTCCATCTCTGTTAACCTGGTTATGCAGTAACTGAGGACTCAGTTGCTGCTGTTTGGCCCCCTGATGGTGGATGGATCTCCTGGGGGCAGGACAGGGCCCTGTGGCAGTGCCTGAAGGAGGGAGGTCATGTCTGCAGGGTGGAAAATGCTGCTCTGCCTCTGATGAGGCTTAGAGGAGTTCTGTCACACTGTCTGCAGCCCCAAAGGACAGTGCCCGTTCCTGGAAGTGTTCCAGGCCAGGTTGGACGGGGCTTGGAGCAACCTGGTCTGGTGGGTGCAGCCTGGCAGGGGTTGTACAAGATGATCTTTAAGGTGCTTTCCAAGCCCAGCCATTCTGTGATTATATTTAAGCCTAACCGTGTATTTTCCTTCCCCCTCAGCTTTCGGAAGATGAGCCGTGGCCACGCCTGAGCGCCGCCGAGCCCGTCCCTCCCCTCCTGCACAGCCCCGCGCTCACAGACAAGTACCTGGAGCTGCCAACCGAGATTGCCAAAAGCAGCGTCGCTGCCTCGGGAGGAGCCCCGAAGGATTCCGGCCCCCCGGAGGAGAAGTGCAGCAAAGCGCTGGCTCTGCGGATACAGGAATCCTACGGCAGCGGCCTGTCGGTCAGCCTGGCCCCCTCCAACTCCGCCAACTCAGGCACGGACCAAAAAGGCTTCAAGGTGTCCCCTGCCGGCCAAACTAAAGCGCAGGAGGCGGAGAAAACGCCCGCGGCGAACTTTAAAAG
>NW_021940796.1:2183239-2185199 GCF_001715985.3 Manacus vitellinus
AAAAAAAAAAAACGAACACAAAAAATTAATCCTTTTTGTTAATTTACTAAAGTCATCGATTTGTATACGCTTCTTGTGAGGAGAATTTCACAGCTTTTTAACTAAAGTAAATTATTAAACAGAACAGGAGATATGTATTTTCGTAGTCCAATATGTTCCACCTAAGGTGTGTCTTTTAGAGAATACACTAGGTCTATATTTTGGTTTTAAATTTTAGATTTCTCTACTCAGAAAGGAAATGTATGTGGAAGCAGAGATTTGGGTCTTGCTTTACACACCTCCATGTCGATTTTATGTTCATTAAAATACTATGCAGTATCTTTATTTAGTTGTATTTTTTTGTAACAATGATCGTCAAAAGTATTTAGCAAAAAAAAAAAGTGTGTTTTAAAAAAAAACTCCCAACTCCCCAGAGCATCCAACAAAGCCATTCCCATCCCCTGTTCCAGATGATGGCATTTTAGCCAGGCATAACTGCCCTTTGGAGACGTGTTTTCTGGTATTCCAATACTGATGGTGCTGCTAATACCTTTCAACACAAGTTCTTAAATTATTTTATGACTATTTTCATTGACTGTGTGGACCATGTGTATGTTCACCTCAATAAAACACATGAAAATCTCAAGGGGATGCTTTTCATTTTTTAATTTTATTTCAGGCACTAGTTCTGTTATTTATTAAACAGTATAATATGAATTTATTATTCCAAAATAAATTCATGTTTATTTTGCATTCGTTACAAATCTGAATATTCTCCCCTTTTCCACGTAGGAAACAAGACATCCCACACAGGTTTATCATGGAAGTGATCTTGGCAATTTATACTGAATGTTTACTGGAGCAATAGAGAACTTTTTAAAATGTTGTTTTAATGGGGAATTAAAATGGTTATTTACAGAATCCAGTTTTTTACTGCTGGAACAGTCAAACACAGGTTGGAACCAGGCCTGCCATCTATACACGTTACCATGGTTACAGAAATCCCAGGGGATTTGATTCCTGAAAATGTCCAATTCTCTTTCATCCCTGCTGGGAAGGCAGTGCTGTCTGGGGATGTGGAAGTACCAGTCTGTCCAAACAGGATCCTGCAGGAATGTTGCTCCTGTGTATTTTGCCCACCTATTTATCACTTGGCTTCTCTGAAATTAATATTCAAAGCTGAGACAGGCAAGAGTGGGAATTTACACCTGGTGTGTGAGCACAGGCTCCTTTGGTAAAATCCAAGTGACACCAACTTTTCCTCTCCTGAGAAATAAAGCTCCAGTATGTGCAAACCTGCTAACAGGTGCTTTGTGGGTGTTGGCTGGGTGGCTGTTTAATTCTTCAGGTATGCAGAGATGGTGACTGTGCTCACGGGGTGGATTCCGGGAGCTGCTGCTGGAAACCTGAGCTGAGCAGGGCCAGGGGCGTCACCCTGAGGGCTGCGGGCACCGCTGGGCACTGCAAACATAAATCACAGCCTGGGGGCGTGGGAAGGGAACTTAAAGGTCACCCAGTGCCACCCCTGCCGTGGGCAGGGACACCTTCCATAGACCAGGCTGCTCCGAGCCCCGTCCAACCTGGCCTGGGACACTTCCAGGGATCCAGGGGCAGCCACAGCTTCTGTGGGCAACCTGTGCCAGGGCCTCCCCACCCTCACGGGGAAATATCCGATTTAAATCCACCCTCTGTCAGCGTGAATCCATTCCCCGGGCCGTGTCACTCCATCCCTTGTACGAAGTCCCGCTCCAGCTCTCTGGGAGCCCCTTTAGGCACTGGAAGGCGCTCTAAGGTCTCCCCGGAGCCTTCTCTTCTCCAGCACTGGGGCAGCGCTGCCACAGCACCCACATTCTGAGCGACGCCCGCTGCTGCCCCTCAGGAGCCGCTGCCTCGGCCCCGCGGGGCTTCACCCCGCCAGGATCCTCTTCCTGCTCGTTCCCCGTCCTCCCCTCGCCGCGCTCACCTTCCCTGGGCCCCCCCG